>NC_081568.1:146377346-146452387 GCF_022355385.1 Mustela nigripes
TAAAGATTTTATTTATTTATTTGACAGACAGATCACAAGTAGGCAGAGAGGCAGGCAGAGAGAGAGAGAGAGGAGGAAGCAGGCTCCCCGCTGAGCAGAGAGCCCGATGCGGGACTCGATCCCAGGACCCTGGGATCATGACCTGAGCCGAAGGCAGCGGCTTAACCCACTGAGCCACCCAGGCGCCCCTGTTGTTGTTGTTTTAAAGGAAAGGCGGAAAGGGAAGGGTAGCCAAAATGGCAGGCTGTTGGCCAACACTGGGTCTAACATCCTGGATATGGAGGTGGCCACAGTTCAGCAGTAGGGGCAGCTGGACAGTCGGTGGGCGCGCAGCGAAGGGCAAAAACGGAATGGTCTACACCTGCCTTGCAAAGAGCAGGTTTGGAAGGACGCCATTTTCTAGCAACACTTCCCAAAGCCTCATGGTGGGGGGAGAGAATTAATTAGTGGGAAAGGAGAAACGGGGAGAAATCTGGAAGAGAAGACAGCGTCTCTGAAGGTGTAGGATTGCATCAAAACCCTGTAGGGCCCTGAAGCTGAAGGGCAGGGGTTCTACAGCGCAGAGCTCCGCCCTGTGTTGAAACCTAATGCTCAGTGTGATGGTACTAGCAGGTGGGACCTTTGGGAGGTGATGACGACACGAGGGAGGAGCCTCATGATGGGATTAATGGATTATTAAAAAGACCTCAGGGAGTCTTCTACCACGTGAGGACGCAGTGAAGCCGGCCTTCTGTGAACGAGGCAGTGGGCGTGGCCAGGGAGGGGCACTCACGCACCAGACCCCGAATCTGCTAGCACCTTGATCTTGTATTTCCAGCCTCCAGAACTATGAGAAATAAACATTTGTTTTCAAAATAAATGGCTATGCCATTTTGTCAGAGTAGCTCAGTCTGAGACGGTGACCTATGACCCCCCTGTCCAGACCACTTCTTCTTCCAAGCAATCCCACAAAATCGCCAAGACACACGGTGCCAGGCAAAGCTGTGGCAACCTCCTAGCAGATGAAGTCCCTTTTCCTTTACATTTTCTTTCTCTTTTTTTTTTTTTTTTTTTTAAGAAATAGGCTCCACACCCAACAGGGAGCCCTCTGAAGGGCTGGAACTCACAACCCTGAGATCAAGATCTGAGCTGAGATTCAGAGTCCAACACTTTGTCAACCGAGCCACCCAGGTGCCCTGACTAATTCCCTTTCTAATTTAAGCCAGTCTGAGTGGAGGTCCGGTCACATTGCTGTTTGAATGTGCAAGAGTCCAGGGATGTGTAGAAAGTCTGAATCTAATGGATATTAGGCTCCTGAAGGGAAAGGGGACATCAAGCTCTGGGACCACGGCTATAACTGAGCAAATTCTGGAAGGGAATCTGGGGGCCACGGTGACATCGGGCTCCTGAGAAATGCCCCGCACACCCACGGCTGGGGGTCAGGGAAGACGAAGAAGAAGGCTGTCTGTGACACATCTAACAGGTACAGGTATGAGTCTGAGTGCAGCGATCTCCTTGTCCTTGTGGCCAAGCCAGCTCCTCCAGCCTCACTAGCCTCCTCTACCTACTGCTGGGTGATATAGGTGTTCCCATCCACCCAGTCACTGTGGGGTTAGAACAGCACCCACTGAAGGGTTACAGACCACGAACTGCCAAGAATGGGGTTGTGCCAGAGAGAATCCCCAAACACACCAACCTTGCCCTTGACTCTGGCTGGGGGCAGAGCTGGAGACAGGACCCCACAGGAAACAGAAATCTTGTGGCTGAGGAGTGTTCCCAAAGGGGCTGTGGGTATGAAAATGGTGGTAAGCCAGTGGATGACCACCTCCTCCCACCCCTGCACACCCCACCCTCTTCTGGGGTCACCTTCTACAGCACCCACCTAACTGGGTTGGTTGCTCCCCAAAACATTCCCAGTACTCCTTCCTAACAAAGCCCCATTCTCTTCCAGTGGCAACGTGCCCAGCCTTGGGGGGAGGAATCATGATCTGTCCAAGCCTCCCGTGGCAACCCCATTACCCTTGCCAGTGACAGGATGATGGCAATCATGGGCACTGGCTCCGGTCAGTGGCCATACGGGGAGTCTTTTGAGAGGTGCTGGGAACCTCCCCCCTTCCCCAACTCAAACAAAAGAGAAAGCCTATTGACAAGAGGTCTTTTTTTCCTGCCCCTCTCCCTTCTACCTTGGTTACTCTTGCGAGAAGATGTGAGCTCGGAGCTGCAGCAGCCATCTTGGAACCATGAGGAAAAGCCAAGGGAATGGCAGGCACGGATTGGGTCCCCACTGGTAGTGGAATCACTGAACTAACTCAGAACTGTCGACTAACTTCCAGGCTCCAGCGGTCATGCAAGATGATGCAACGACTATATTGTGGGAGGCACCACGCTCAGCCACTCTGCCACTCGCCATCAAAAGCGCACTTAGTGACCAACACCTTCCTCTATATTATTGTATTTGCTTGTCCCCGCATAGGTAGTTTTGAGCTGCCCCTTAGGAAGTTGACGAGGTCAGGTGACCCACCTCGTAAATGGTAGAACCCAAGCCCTCTACAAGCTGGGATAAATTCATTCAGTTTTCGGACTATCCAAGCTCCAGAGCCATGCCTCAAGCCTTCGAAACCGGTATGTAAAGATCCGATCCAAACATTTCCAAAATACATTTGTGAAAGAAATGCCCTGACTGTTGGCGTTGGCTCATTCTTTTTTTTTTTTTAAGATTTTTTTTTTTAGATTATTTATTTATTTATTTGACAGAGAGAGATCACAAATAGGCAGAGAGGCAGGCAGAGAGAGAGAGGAGGAAGCAGGCTCACTGCTGAGCAGAGAGCCCAATGCGGGACTCGATCCCAGGATCTTGAGATCATGACCTGAGCCGAAGGCAGCGGCTTAACCCACTGAGCCACCCAGACACCCTGGCGTTGGCTCATTCTAAACATGCTATTTTTTTAAGGTTCATTTATTTGAGAGAGAAAAGAGAAGATGAGTGGGGATGGGGGCGCACAGTGGGAGAGGGACGAGCCGACTCTGTGCTCAGCGTGGAGACCAACGTGGGGCCCGATCTCACAACCCCGAGATCAGGAACTGGGCCGAAACCACGAGGCAGACGCTCAGGGGACTGAGCCATCCAGACACCGCTATGTTTTAGTACTCTGGTTTCTCTTCAGATAGCATAAATCTTTCACCTTTTCCTAAACATGTTGCTACTTTATAAACTCTCCCAATGGCTCCCCCCCCCCCCCCACACACACACACACACACACACACACACACACACACACACACACACACACGGAGAAGGAAAGAGCAAAGGGAGAAAATGAGCATGCCAGGAAGTCACCGGAAAAGAACTTTTTGGTCTGGGAGCCAGGAAATGTCAAGGAAACAAATGTGGCTACGACTGACCCTCCCATCTCCTGCTGTGCCAGTGGGATTCAAAACTGGTTCTTTATTAACGCGTTCACCGTAGAGTGGTCCTGACATGTGGCAGGCCGCTGCAGAGGCTGAAAAAGCTGCATGTGATTCTGCGTTTTACGGTAATTTAACCAATACATATAGTAGTCGATGGTAGGGGCGGAAATTCTTGTTTTCAAACTGATTGGTCTGGACAATGGAAGACCAAGAGCCAACAATAAATCCATTGTAAGCTGGAAATGCTCTCCTCTGAATACGGCTAAATATTTCTTTAATCCTTGCATTAAATTTGTTACTGGAGTATGAAAGCTATTTTATTTACTCTAAAAATTTAAGCTGGTGTAATACTGTAATTATAGGTATAATGAGTGGGGGGGTGATGACTCCGGGAACCTATTTAAGGCACTTTAAAAACATAACATCAGAGGCCTGCTGTGCATTTATATTTTGGGGTCATAAGGAAGATATTATCATTAATGATTTTTTTATATTCCGCAAACCGTTTCTTTCATTTTTGGATCATGGGAAGGGTCTTTAATAGTCCCCCAGTTAGCATGAATATTCCTTTTTTGTAGCTTGTCTATCTACATTATCAGGCACATCAGCCAGTCCCCCAAAAAAGTTATGTCATAGTTCTGTTCCCAAGGGAACAAAGACATCGGGTCCCCTATTAACAGTGGCTTTTGTTGGCTTATTTTTGTAATTTTTTTTTCCTGACATTAAAGTTGTGTGTGGTTGGCAAGGATTTCTCTTCCTCAGTTTGGATGTGGTTTCTGCCTCTGAAACTCTGAAAACAAGCTTGTTGATAAAGGACAAGCTGCAGGCATAACTACTTCAGCAACAGACTCCAAAGAGGCTTCGCTGGAAACAAATCGGAACTGAAAGCCATGTTCAAGTTCAAATGTTCTTCCCTTCAGAGATTTTCAGCTCAGTATTAATTTGTCCTTCCTATATAACCGTTCAAGAAAAGTGTCTTTAGGGATGCCTGGGTGGCTCAGTTGGTTAAGAGGCTGCCTTCGGCTCAGGTCATGATCCCAGCCTCCTGGGATCGAGTCCCACATCGGGCTCCTTGCTCGGCAGGGAGCCTGCTTCTCCCTCTGCCTCTGCCTGCCATTCTGTCTGCCTGTGCTCGCTCTCTCTCCCTCTCTCTCTCTGACAAAAATATAATCTAAAAAAAAAAAAAAGAAAGAAAGAAAAGTGTCTTTACAGGGGCGCCTGGGTGGCTCAGTGGGTTAAGCCGCTGACTTCGGCTCAGGTCATGATCTCAGGGTCATGGAATCGAGTCCCGCATCGGGCTCTCTGCTCAGCAGGGAGCCTGCTTCCTCCTCTCTCTGCCTGCCTCTCTGCCTACTTGTGATCTCTCTCTGTAAAATAAATAAATAAAATCTTTAAAAAAAAAAAAAAAAGGAAAGAAAGAAAAGTGTCTTTACATCTATTTAAAGTCAATTACCGGGGCACCTGGGTGGCTCAGTCGGTTAAGCACTGTCTTTGGCTCAGGTCCTGGGCTTGAGTTCCACGCCTCCTACACACACCCCCCTCCCCCTGGCCTCATCTGTGCCAGGGGGCTTACATGTCCCATCCAGTGACACTGGTGTAGAACAGCTTGTTGCAGGAACAGACTGGTGCCCTGGGAGAGAGATGCCTTCTCACAGGGGTCCCCAAATAGCCAGAAGCTCAACTCCAAGTGCACTGAGCCGTGGCATCTCTGATTCTCCATCCTCCAATCTGTGCATCAAGCGCATCTGCTCTTCAACTAACTAAACCCAACTAAGCCAAGTTTAGTTACCTAGAAATACAGCCTGCCCACTGAAAGTCCTGAGCTCACACTAGCCTGCGGGATGCCCTGCGGGATGAATTTCAAGTGGAAATCCCTAGATGTGAAATTTGCCCTTTGCCTTTCTAACCGAGAGCAGAGAAACTGGGACAGAGACGGAGAGACATGAAGTCTCACCCAGGTGGTATCAGTGCCACCGGAGGGGGACAAGAATGAAGCCCCTGCAGTCTCTCCCCTCCGATCCTTAATCCTCAAGATCCAGGGCTTGGGGAAGCCACCCTTTTCAGCAGTGGTTGCTTTGCCAGGACATCAGCCCCGTTCCCACCACCATTAACCTGGACACAATTTGCAGGTTCCTTGTAAAAAGGTTGTACCGGGATTTCTGATGGACTCAGTCTGGGCTTGCGGTTTATTTTTACTAAGAGGGGTCTCCTCTTGGAAAGAACGGCTCTGGTTATTGCACTAACAGATAGAAATGTTCCTGGGCCTCCATAAATCAACTCAACACCCTGGTCTCTAGGGACTTGCCAAAAAAGACAATGGCCTGCAATTATAGAAGCCTCAGCACCAGTCACCAGTGGGACTCCGGGGAGACTTCCGAAGTCTGGGGCACTTTCAAGACGAAAAGAAGGAAATTGACCCAAGAACCAGCAATTCTGCCCCCAGAGCATGCTGCTGGAAGAGAGGTAACACTGGCTTCAATTAAACTCATAAGAAATAAGTACCTGGGACTAGAAGGTGTGGTGCAATCTTCTCCCATTTCCCCCCAAATCCCAAATGCACTCAACCATGGATACACATGGGATGCATGAGTAAAGATCACAGCTCGCACAGTTGAGGGGAATGGCCAGTAACAGGCCAGGCCTATCTTTCTCTCCTCTATCTTGAAACCCTAGGGCTTTCCCCCACTACAACTGAGGGTGCGCCCCTAGGCAGTCTACTGGGGATCTGCTTTTCCCAGGAGGAAGGGGGTGGTTCAGGCAAGGGAGGTGAGCACAACCAGGAGACCCCCTGGCCAGTTCACCCGCCTGTCGGTTCCCTGGGGAGGGGCACTGCCGCACAAAACGTGGAGGTTTTCACGAACATGATGGATGGATGAGGGTTTTGAGGTTCTAAGTGTGGCGTCTGCTTTGAAGACACACGGCAAGCGATCTTAGCACTCATGTCACAGTGTCCTCTATGACACTTCCAACAAGTCCAAGAAAATTCAGATATATCTGCACCGTTTGGAAGCCAGAATCGTGTTGTTGGTGGTGGTGGTTTTTTTCTTCCCCTCATTCTACCAGGTTTCGTTGGCACTGGGTGGGCACTCAGCTCTAAGAGCTTCAGAACACCGCATCTCTAGGATGGAGGGGCTCGGAACCCTTTCTGGAGGGAGGTGGGCAGGGAAGGTGGGGCTGGCTATAACCCTCTAAGGGCCCAGCCTCGGCTTCCCTCCGCCGTGGCCGCCGGCCTGCTCGGGAGCCCGCTCTTCTCCAGGTACACCAGCACGGGGAACAGTGGCTGCCAGGCTCCCGGTGACGAGTCACCCGACACTTCCCACACGAGCCAGGCACATTAGTCCGACACCGCGAGGCCAAGCGCTCAGCGCCGGCGGGAGGCGACCGGTCCGAGCGCGCACCCCCGTGGAGACTCGACCCCAAGTCTGGCACAATATCTAAGCCCGCAGGCACTCTCCTCCCTCTCCCTCCCCGCGGCTCGTTCCCGAAGCCGCCCGTCCAGCTCGCGTTTCCCGCGGCCGCTGCGCCCGCGACCGCGCGCGACCCCGCGGCTGGAGCGGAGACGCCAGGACCCCCTCGGGCACCGGCCCCCGCAGCCTCCCGCCGCCGCGCAGGCCCCGGGTGGACGGGCGACCCCTCCTCAGGGGGACGGCCGCCCAGCCCGCGCCCAGCCGCTGTCCCCGGCCGCCCTCGCGCCCCGCGCCCCTCACCTCGCGCAGCAGGCGCTCCAGGTGCGGCTCGGCCCAGGCGGCCAGGGCGCTCGGCGACCCCGCGCGCCGCAGCAGCTCCCGCTCCTCCTCGAGCGCCGCCACCCGGCCCTGCAGAGCGGCCGCCTGGGCGCCCAGCAGCAGGCAGGCGGCAGCAGAGCCCACGGAGAGCAGCAGGCACACAGCGCTCACCGCCCAGGCCCCGGCTGCCGTCGCGGGACGCCCCACGCCGCCGCCCGCCGGGCCGTCCTTCCGCGCGTCGCCGCCGGCGCGCTGGCCCGAGCTCATGGCGCGCGGGTCGCGCGTGGGTCTCCGAGCGGGCGGTGCGAGGGAGCCGCGGGCGCAGGCGGGAGAGTCCGAGGCACGAGGTCGGCCGGGCGCGGGGCTTGGCCTCGGGGCAGTAGCGGAGCACGGCGCACGCCCCCCTCTCCGCCGCCAGCTCTTCACAGCGGCCACTTTGGGCAGTTTCCTCTATGCAAATAGACCCTGCCAGAAAAGGAGCCGGGACCCACCCAGGGGAGGAGCGGCCCGGCCGGCCCCGCGCGGCGAGGGGCGGGGGAGGGACGGGAGCCGGCTCCTCCGAGCCCCCACCCACCGCGCGCGCCCGGCGGACCCCTGGCGCGGCGCGGACCTCCTCCTCACCTGTCCCGGGGGTCGGGCTGCACCCCGCTGCCGGACGCGCACCTCCGCGGCTCCCCAGGCCCGGGTGCCCCGCGATCCCGAGAGGACTACAGTGCGTCCTCTCCTCTCCTCGCCGAGAAGACACGGCGTCTTCTGCAGCCCACCTCTGGCTGGAGCATCATCCGTGCCTGGGGGAAATGCCCCTAAACTTGTGAATTAACCTTTCTGACACCTTTTTTTTTTAAGTTGAGAACTTCGAACCCCGTGGAAAACTTAGTGGGTCCGGCCTGGATGGTGCCTTGGCGCCGCTCGGTGGCCGAAAGCGATCTTTGCGCACTCGCGCCTGGAGACGCGGTTGGGTTTGTGATCTCACCAAGCAGAATCTCAGCGCTCTCACCATTTATTAGGTGCCAGACATGGGGTGCTGGAAGCAGAAATTGTTAAGATCTCGCCGCTGACCTAGAGAGGGTTTTCGTTTGAGAAAATCGAGACTATCACGCATGGAAAAGATGGGGGGAAAGAGCTCCAACTTTTGTTCAGGTGATGCCTTCATTCTGTTGTGGAAGCACCGCTTGGCCCAAAATAATAATCCAGTAGCAACTCACTGAGCTATCCCGCGGTCCTGCTGCAGACTTAGATAGGAAGGTCTGAATGAGAACTAATAAGCCCTTAGTCTTTTTAAGAAAGGGAAGAAAGGCTGCAAGTCAGGCGGGGTCTCTGCCTGGTCACACATTCCTATCAAGTGTACTCATATCCGAAAATGGGTCTCACTATTATGCTTCCAGTATCGTTGGTAATACTCAAAGAAAATCACGCACTGCTGGCTTGGAACTTTGTGATTTGGGCAATTCCACAACCATTCATTCATTCATTCATTCATTCATTTAAGAAAAAGACCTGTTATATCTTCCCCTTGCTCTCTGGGTGTCTGGGGATTATTCATGTCAGTGGCTAGATTAGTCATCTCTGAAAACTGTTGAGGACATCCAGCTGGTATGTCCCTCCTTATTCCCTTAATTCAGAGGGTGAAAACCACCTCTGAGACTGGGATAAAACAGAAGTGATTGGCATCTTACTACCTCTACAACTTTGTAGCCATGACCTTCCTTCGGTAAATGAGGCTCATGTAGATCTTGGGGCTATGCTAAAATCCCGTGTGTGCCCAATAAATAGGCTGAAGAGCACTCCCTAAGCAAACTAGATTGTCTACTCAGAAAGAGGCCAACACCAGATTATAAGTCTACCCACACATAGGCTAGTTGCCCATCACCTATGTTAACATTACTGTCTGTCCTCATGTTTGTAGCAGTGTTATCTACAATAGCCAAATGATGGAGGCAGCCCAAGTGTCCCCCGACTGTTGAATGGATAAGGAAGAGGTAGTATATCTATACAATGGACTATTACTCAGCCACCAAAAAGAATGAAACCTTGCCTTTTGCAATGATTTGGAGGGAGCTAGAGAGTATTACGCTGAGTGAAATAAGTCGGTCAGAGAAAGACAAAGACCATCTGATTTCACTCACATGTGGAATTTAAGAAATAACACAAATGATGACAGGGGAGAAAGAGAGAGAGAGAGAAACTGAGAAACAGAGCAAACTGATGGTTGCCAGCGGGGAGGTGGGTAGGGGGACGGGGGAAACAGGGGACGAGAGTAAAGGGGGAGGTTGTCATGATGAACACGGCGATGTAGGGAAGTGTTGAATCTCTATACGGTACACCTGAAGCTAATATAAAAATGTATATTAATAACTGTAATTTAAATGAAAACCTAAAAAAAAAAAAAAAAAAGCCAAGCTCATTGATCTGCTAGGCCCTTGCCCTGGCCTACTACCTCACTATCTGGAATGCTCTGCTCTCAGATCTTTGAACAGCAAGTTCTTCTTCAGGTTCTCAAATCTCTCCGGCCCCGAAGGACCTTGCAGGACCCCCACCCTAAGGTAGCTGCACCCACAGCACCCCTCCAAAGGATTACTGGAGGGATCAGACCCCTTATTGCTGTTTGAAGTTACCTTTCCGTTAGCAAGACCTTTGTCTTGCTGACCACTGTTTTCTCAAAAAACAGAACAGGATCTGACACATGGCTAATGCTCGGTAAATATTTGTCAAATGAATTAAGGCAAGGCGAAAATAGGTTTGCTGCCTGCAGCTCACTTTAAAGGCCAGAAGAAAATACTCTATGTTTTTGTTAGTTGGGGTCCTGGAAGGAACAGACGGCCTTCTTGGACCACAGACAGCCTGACTGTAAATACCCTTCACAAAGTGGGGCAGTTGAAGGGAAGCCGACAGGGGAGGCTTGAAGATGGCCCCTGGGGTGGCAACAGTGGGGAGCATTCCCATTCTTGCTGAAGGGATGAGGAGAAGCTCCTCTTGGGGGGACCCTGTGAATGCTTGGAGCTATAAAAAGGTCTGTAGGGAAGGAGCTGTGGACTTTGGTTAAGGGACACTGTGATTTGGAAAGTGGAGGCTGGAGGGGTGGATGGACAGTCTTTCTCTCCTCCTCCTTTGTGGTCTGCTGGGACTACAGCCAAACCCACAGGGCAGGGAGCCCAGGTGTTGGAGGGCAAGAGGGGAGTCTGCTAGATGGAAGCAGCTCTGTAAAGGGCGGGAAGAAAAAAAGAGAATCTTCACCACATTAACTTAACATGAATATAGCACTCAGCAAGCTCCATATGCCTATGGCTGTGTCCGAATGGCTAACCTGTCAGCACCAGGTGCCAATCCTTGGGGAGCCCAGCTGGTGGCAAAACAACTATTTTGGACTTCCTCCATCCTGGAAGGGCCAGTGATTTGCTCCTCCTGGGGAGAGCCAGCTAGTTGGCTAGTCTTTCCTCTCTGTAGAGCTTCAAGCCTGACTGCTGTCCTGACAGACGGCCCGGTCCATAGGTATGGAATCCCATACCACATAGCATCAGAATGAGGGATCCACTTGACAGTGGGAAGGAGTCCATGAGCGAATCCACGGGTCGGATTACATCCTGCGCCAGCAGAAATAGCCAGGCTCACGGGACACTGGAACCACCTTCCAAAGGCACAGGAACCAACTCCTAATAATCAGAGGCAAAATACAGGTGCAATAAAAGTGCCCCTTTATCCACTGGGGATACATTCCAAGACCCCCAGGGAATGCTTGATGCTGCAGATTGAACTGAACCCTAAGTAAACTTTATTTTTCTCCCATACAGACATTCCTGTAATAAAATTTAATTCATAAATTAGGGACCATAAGAGATTAACAATAAAAATAGGACAATATCCTGCAATAAAAGTTATGTGAAAGTGGTCACTCTCAAAATATCGTATTACACGTGTTCTCCTTTTTTTTTTCTTTTTGGGTGATGGTGTGAGATAATAAAATGCTTTTGTGCTGAGAGGAAGTGAGGCGAACGATGTCGGCATGGTGAGGTAGCATTACTTTTGACCTTCTGATGATACCTAAGGAGGATTTTCTTCTTCCAGACGGTAGTTGACCGTGGATCACTGAAACCCCAGAGCAGTAAACTGCAGATAAGGGAGGACTCCTGTACTAAAGGTCTGCAGAGCGGCCTTTCTGGTCGTGTTCCCAATAAAATATGGTGGTAGGAACCAAGGAGCAGAAACGAGAGTAGTCCCACGCCCCCCTATGACTCCCTGGGGGGGGGGGGTTGTACTGGCTGTCCTCACCACTGTGGGTCCTGCAGGGTTGCAGATGCTAGTTCTCAAAAGGGTTTCACTCTTGCCAGGGGATACAGCAGGGGTCCATTCAACCACAAGCTACTTGCCACCCAGGGCACACTGAGCTCTGTGTCTGGGAACCTGAAGTCCGTGAGTCATCATTTTGGTGGCGGTGACTGGCCCTGATCAGCAGGAAGAGGTAGGGCTGCTTTTAAACAGTGGGGGCAGGGAGGAAGAGGCCAGATACCTGGTGATGCCTCTTTGCCCCCATCTAACTGTGAGCAGCAGTGGGCAGCGACACAGCCTCATGATTCACAAGGGTACAAACTTTCCAGAACAAAAGGGGCATTATAAAGTATTTTATTAAAAAAAAAAAGAGAGAGAGAGACATTGTTTGGGGGCAGATAGGGTTACTAACCACTGCAGAAGATGATAAGTAATGTTGATCATGCAAAAGTTCCAGGGGCACCTGGGTGGTTCAGTGAGTTAAGCCTCTGCCTTCAGCTCGGGTCGTGTGTGATCTCCGGGTCCTGGAATCAAGGCCCGCATCGGGTTCTCTGCTCAGCAAGGAGCCTGATTCCCCTCCTTCTCTCTGCCTGCCTCTCTGCCTACTTGTGATCTCTGTCTGTCAAATAAATAAATAAAAATCTTAAAAAAAAAAAAAAAAAGAAAGCAAGAGTACTTACTCATTTTTGTTTAATTACTGCTAAATATGGTTTAAATTATTCTATAAGGTTTAATGGGCTAAGCTAGAGTCCCCAGGGGAGAGGACCGAAAAAATTCTTTGAATAACCAAAGGCTGAAAAACAATTCCAAATATGATAAAAACTATAAACTCACAGATCCAAGAATTTTAGGGAACCCAAGCATAAAGAACAGAAAGACAACCACACCACCAAGCATGTCATAATCAAATTGCTTAAAAATAATGGTAAAGAAACAACTTTAGCAACTAGAGAAAAAGACAGGTAGACTTTCCACTGGAAACAATGCAACCCAGAGTAGAGGGAAACAGTATCTTTTGTCAGGCCGGAATTCTATACCCAGTGCAAGCAGCTTTCAAAAACCAAAGTCTAAACAACTACTTTGATACAAAAGCTAAAAGGATGTATTAACAGTTAGCCCACAATAAAAATAAATGTTAAAGTAATTCAGGTGGAAGGAAAGGTGGAAGGAAAAGTGTGTGTGTGTGACACACAGGGAGAATTTTAGGTAATAAGCCACCAACAGGGGGCACCCAAGTGGCTGAGTCTGTTAAACTGCTGACTCTTGATTTTGGCTCAGGTCATGATCTCAGGGTGGTGAGATCCAGCCCCATGTCTGACTCTGCACTAGGCATGGTGTCGGCTTGAGGTTCCTCTCTCCCTCTGCCCCTCCCTCTGCTCACATAAATGATCTCTCAAATAAAATCTTTTTTTTTTTTAATTTTTAATTTTTTTTTTAAGATTTTATTTATTTATCAGAGAGAGAGAGAGGGAAGAGAGCGAGCACAGGCAGACAGAACGGCAGGCAGAGGCAGAGGGAGAAGCAGGCTCCCTGCTGAGCAAGGAGCCCGATGTGGGACTCGATCCCAGGACGCTGGGATCATGGCCTGAGCTGAAGGCAGCTGCTTAACCAACTGAGCCACCCAGGCGTCCCTCTTTTTTTTTTTTTTTTTTAAGATTTATTTATTTGACAGACAGAGATCAGAAGTAGGCAGAGAGGCAGGCAGAGAGACAGGAATGGAAGCAGGCTCCCTGCTGGGCAGAGAGCCCCACGCAGGGCTCGATCCCAGGACCCTGGGGATAATGACCTGAGCCGAAAGCAGAGGCTTTAACCCACTGAGCCACCCAGGTGCCCCTCTCAAATAGAATCTTAAAAAAAAAAAAAAAAAAAAAAAGGATATAGGGAAGAAATTGTGAAATAATAGCTATCATTCACTAGCACTTTATGTAAATTATTTCCTTTAATCTTCACAATCACCCTTGGGAAGTCAGGTATTAGCATGCCAGCTCATAGATGAGACTACAGAAGATCTGTACCCTGCCCACCTACCTAGGTAATCCCAGGGTGTGCACCCAGTCTCACTCTGCAGACAAGCATTGCCATGCCGACCAGATTGGGAGACACACATAATAAGGTCAATGTTTCTGAAGCAATTTTAAAAACATAAAAAAGAAATAGTACAATCTTTTTAAAATTAAATTACTCTACCAATGACACAGGACTGTTCTAAATGTCATTCATTCAAAATCGTAGCTGCCCATGTTGTCTTTACTTAAAAGTAAATCCAGCAGTTTTTAAAAGCACTGGATTTTTGTAAATTATAAAACAAAACAAAACAAAACATAAATTTGATTTGTATTTCTCATTGGAAACATTTTAAGTAATGGGGTGAGGGGAGGGGCATGGGAACACCCCCAAATCTACAATTAATCTTTAATTCATCTCATTATATATAACTACTGTTAATAGTATCTGAAAGAATGAGGTCTGTAAGGCACCCGCCTCAAAGGATGTATTCAGGTTTCAAGTCTTCCTAATTAAATCTATGTCTGTCTTGTGATTATGTATGACATTCCCCCATCCCCCTAATTGCTATGTTTAAACCAAACTAAAACCAGGAAAGGAGTGAATGTAAGAAAATGCACCTGAATAGTAGACATTCTTGATTGGTAAAAACAAACAAAACAAATTTCTTTGAAAATGCTATTCTCCTCGACATTTCACTGAAATGTCACAACAAAAACTACAATTTAAGGGGATCAAAATAGAATTCTTTTTTTAAAAAAAATCAGAGAGAGTAGAGGGGGTGAGGCAGAGGGAGAAGGAGAGAGAGAGAATCCAAGCAGACTCCCCACAGAGAACAGAGTCAAACACAAGTCTCGATCTCATGACCCTGAGATCATGACCTGAGCCAAAACCAAGAGTCAGGCACTTAATTCACTGAACCACCCAGGCACCCCTCAAAATAGAATCCTTGATGGTTTAGCAATTTCTGGTGCCATAAAGAACAATTGACTAGGGGAAAAAAAAAGTCATCTGGGCTAAAATGTTTACAGAAAACAAAGTAACTGCTTTTTATTACTGGGACACTAAATGCCAGGTAATCTGCCAGATGCTTGTAATCACCTGATATTATAGATATTAACACTAAGAAATTCCAAGTAACAAAATAAAGTTACTTTAAATCGTATGCTCCCCAAACACAGAGAAGACAGGGGCTGACCTTGGAACCATGCTGTTAAGAAGTCTGAGCTCTTTCAATTCACTGAACTCTTACCCCCAAGGAATTAGCTGATAGGTGAGAAATAGACACAAAGGGCTGGAAGCTTCTTTACATTTTGGTGTTTCAACCTGGAGACTTGATTAGAGCTAGGTCTACCCAATGGTTTTAACCTCCACTGAGGATTGCTGCCTGGATCCATTATTTCATTAACAGTTGCAACATACTGCCTTTCTAACATCCCTTCTGTTTATTAGAAGGAATTCTATTTTTTAGACTCAAAATGGATGAAAGACCTCAATGTGAGACAGAAAACCATCAAAAATCCTTCAGAACACAGTCAGCAACCTCTTCAACCTCAGCTACAGCAACTTCTACCTAAAAACATTGCCAAAGGCAAGGGAAGCAAGGGCAAAATGAACTACTGGGACTCCATCAAGATCAAAAGGTTTTGCACAGCAAAGGAAACAGTCAACAAAACCAAAGGACTACTGACAGAATGGGAGAAGATATTTGCAAAGGACATGTCAGATAAAGGGCTAGTATCCAAAATCTGTGAAGAATTTACCAAACTCAACACCCAAAGAACAATCCAATCAAGAACTGAGCAGAGAATGGGGCGCCTGGGTGGCTCAGTGGGTTAAGCCTCTGCCTTCAGCTCAGGTCATGATCTCGGGGTCCTGGGATTGAGTCCCGCATCGGGCTCTCTGCTCAGCAGGGAGCCTGCTTCCTCCTCTCTCTCTCTGCCTGCCTCTCTGCCTACTTGTGATCTCTGCCAAATAAATAAAATTTTTTAAAAAAAGAAAGAAAGAAATGGGCAGAGGACATGAACAGACATTTCTGCAAAGACATCCAGATGGCCAACAGACACATGAAAAAGTGCTCCACATCATTTGGCATCAGAGAAATACAAATCAAAACCACAGTGAGATACCACCTCACACCAGTCAAAATGGCTAAAATGTACAAGCCAGGAAATGACGGATGTTGGCAAGGATGCAGAGAAAAGGAAACCCTCCTACACTGTTGGTGGGAACGCAAGCTGGTGCAGCCAACTCTGGAAAACAGCATGGAGGTTCCTCAAAAAGTTGAAAACAGAGCTACCCTACAACGGAGCAATTGCACTACTGGGTATTTACCCTAAAGATACAAATGCAGTGATTCGAAGGGGCACATGAACCTGAATGTTTATAGCAACAATGTCCACAAAGCCAAACTATGGAAAGAACCTAGATGTCCATCAACAGATGAATGGATAAAGGAGATGTGGTATATATATAAACAAAGGAATACTATGCCCATCAAAATAAATGAAATCTTGCCATTTGCAATGGTATGGGTAGAACTAGAGGGTATTATGCTGAGCAAAGTAAGTCAATCAGAGAAAGACAAATATATGATCTCTCTGATATGAGGAATTTGACAGGCAGGGCAGGGGGTTTGGGGGTAAGGAAGGAAAAAAAATGAAACAAGATGGGATTGGGAGCGAGAAAAATCAAGAGAGACTGTCTCACAAAACAAACCTGAAGGTTGCTGGGGGTGGGGGGAGTAGGGAGAGGGTGGCTGGGGAGGGTATGTGTTATGGTGAGTGCTGTGATGATTCACAGATCTGTATCCCTGGGACAAATACTACATTATATGTTAATAAAAATAATTTTTTTTTTAAAAGGAATTTTAGTTTTTAAAAATTCCATCTGGTGCCCCTGGTTGGCTCAGTCGGTTCAGTGTCTGCCTTTGTCTCAGGTCATGATCCCAGGGTCCTCGGATCAAACCCCATGTCAGTGTCCCTGCTCAGCAGGCAGTCTGCTTCTACCTCTCCTGCCCTGGCCCTACCCTCTCTCATGCTCTAATTAAATTAAAAATGAATTAAAATTTTAAAAAATTTTAAATCATCAACTTCATCAACTATTAGTTTACAGAATCAGTGGGGACTCTAGAAATGGACACTGCTCTGGTGTAATACTGAATATGGACAAATGAGACAAATGAGCCAGTATCATTAGCAAAGAAACAGAATGGCAGGAAGCAAAAGGTACACACCATGGTTCTAAAGGTCCTAAGACATATTAGCAATGTGTGGTTGCTGAGTCTTGATTCAAAGCACACAACTATAAAATACTTTTTTTTTTTTAAGATTTTATTTATTTATTTGAGAGAGAGACAGTGAGAGAGAGCATGAGCAAGGAGAAGGTCAGAAGGGGAAGCAGACTCCCCATGGAGCTGGGAGCCCGATGCGGGACTCGATCCCGCAAGTCCGGGATCATGACCTGAGCCGAAGGCAGTCGTCCAAACAACTGAGCCACCCAGGCGTCCCTAAAATGATACTTTCTTAAGACAAACTTTAAAAACAGATTCAGCATCAGATAAGAAATTATTTTGTTAGGTATAATGGCAGGGTATTTTTTAAAACTCCAACTGTTAAAAGGTAAACAGAAATATGGGTGAAATGATATGGTATCTGGCATTTGTACATAAATATGATAGGAAAATAGGTTGAGGAAGAGACAAAACAAAATTTGCCAAGTGTTCTGAACCCAGGCTGTTCAAGTATTTAGAGGTTCATCATTCTGTTGCATTATACATATATATTTTATGGTTTTGACAAATTGAAAGAAAGAGGGAGAGCACAAGCAGGGGGAGTGGCAGACAGGGAAGGAGAAGCAGATACCCCCTTGAGCCAGGAGCCTGATAAGACTTGATCCCAGGATCCTGAGATCGTGACATGAGCTAAAGGCAGACATTTAACTGAGTCACAGGTGCCCCACTGCATTCTTTTAAAAAATTAATTACCAATATAGAACTAGTCAGCTTCCCCACATGACTCAAATTAAGTGTATTCACATCACCTATATCCAAGTCTGGATTGACCAAATTGTAAAATGAACCTGTCCTTGACTTTACATTTCCTCTATCAAAAAAATAAAACAAAACCAATTAATCAACCAAACAAAACTTGAGCTTAAGGATTTAGCTGGAGTCAGCAAAAGAAAAAGAAAAAAAAATCAATCTTAAGAATTAAAAATTGTTTTGACCGATTTATTTACGAACATTCGATCATTTGATCTACTAAGCCAATTACTGACACTGCTCTTGGTGCTGTTATTTGAAATTAATCCTTCTGACCATATTTGAAAAGGTAGCTTGTTAAGTAGTAGTGGATGTTTCCATTTAAAATACTTCATCTGCATAAAGTTTCGCGGGAATCACAAACTTCAAATTGGGGAGGATTTAAAAAGTCAGTGCACCTTCCTGACGAAGTTTTGTCTTCATTTCGTCATGTCAAGATGAGCTTTAGGTACTGGTATGTGCCTACATACTTAAAATGTAATTTTACATTCAAATGACCATACCATTTTAACCACTTTGATGGCCAAAGCTATCTATCAACTGTAGTGAAGAAACGTGTGAAGGTGGAATCCAAGTAGTAAAACTCTCTATTAACCATTACTTTCCATTTCATCACAGCTCATTTAGCAGTAGAACTATGAACAAGAATCGAACTGATGGAGTTTTGGACCAATGATGTGTGCTTTCACAGAAAAGTGGAATCAGGGAAACTTGAGAGTTCAAGTCTCAACTCAGCCACGACCAAGGGACTTGGCCAAATCATTTCCAATTTCTACAGCATCTAGTTCTTCGACATTACTCAGAGGAATAGTTTTCAATTTTATGAACTATAACACTTCACAGGATAATTTGCTGCCAGGTAAGTAATAGCCGGTGTCAATTTTATTTACCTGCTCTGAACATTCTGATGAAAGAGAACACCTGAGAGAGAAGCAGAAGCTGAAACCACCTACTCAGCTGCACTTTAAAAAATGCCTCATAAAAACCTAGCTTTCACAATGGACCAGACTGAAATGTACTAACTGAGCCCATAAATTTCCTAGCAGCAGACATAGGCAGGCTTGGATTATTTGTCTTAGTGATGATTTTTTGTACCTGACACCAAAAGCGAAGGCAACAAAAACAATCATGAACAAGTAGGACTTCATCAAACTAAAAAGCCTCTGTGGAGCAAAGGACATCAGCAAAATGCCCTGGTAACCAGAGGTTCCTCAAAAAGTTAAAAAACAGGGGTGCCTGGGTGGCTCAGTGGGTTAAGCCGCTCCCTTCGGCTCAGGTCATGATCTCAGGGTCCTGGGATCGAGTCCCGCATCGGGCTCTCTGCTCAGCAGGGAGCCTGCTTCCTCCTCTCTCTCTCTCTCTGCCTACTTGTGATCTCTGTCAAATGAATAAATAAAATCTTTAAAAAAAAAAAAAAAAGTTAAAAAACAGAGCTACCCTACAACCCAGCAACTGCACCACTAGGCCTTTACCCAAAGGATACAAAAAACTGGCTCGAAGGGATACATGCACCCGTTTCTAGTAGCATTATCAACAGGAGCCAAACCATGGAAGAGCGCGCTAATATCCACCAATGGATGAACACATAAAGCAGATGTGGTATATGGATCCGACATAGTTATTACTCAGCCACCAAAACGATAAAATCTTGTCATTTGCAGCAACATGGATGGAGTTCAAGTACAATGCTAAGCAAAGAAGTCAGAGGAAGACAAATATAAGGATTCATTCATACAAGGGATTTAAGAAGCTAAACAAACATAGGAGGACAACCAATAAACCAGAGGCAAACCAAGAAACAGATAAGAGGACAGAGAACACACTGCTGGTTACCAGGGCCGGGGGTGGGGTGATTAGGTGAGAAACAGATGACAGGGAGCAAGGAGGCCACTGGCTGTGATGAGGACCTGAGCATCAGGTGTTGTATGGAAGCATGGAATTGCGGAATTCTACACTTGAAACTAGTACTATAATGTATGTTAACTGGAATTCAAATAAAAGCTTGGAACAAAACATAAAGCACCTTGTCACAACATACAGTTCAACTATTATGGCAGCTACTGTATGTGGACTGCATCAGAGACCTGCGATTAATTTATGCTGTGCTTCTGAGGCAGAATTTCATCTTTCTTAAATTCCCAGTCAAGTTCAAGAACAGGAGACTTGGGGCACCTGGGTGGCTCAGTTGGTTAAGCCACTGCCTTCGACTCAGGTCATGATCCCAGGGTCTTGGTATTGAGCCCCATACTGGGGTCCTCACTTAGCAAGGAGCCTGCTTCTCCCTCTCCCTCTGCCTGCTAGTCCTGCCAACTAGATAAAATTAAAAACAAAAACAAAAACAAAAAGAACAGGAGCCTTGTTATATTGGCAAATGCCTCCTGTGAATAACAGAGGAGAACCCAGCCTGGTTTCACTGTTTGTCACACAAGAAAATCCCATGTGTTCTATGTTTAAAATGTAAGCCAAACAACTCAAATCTTTGTATAATGCACTTACAAAAATGGCAGTATTTTTGACAAAAAAACCCCCCTGTATCTGAATAATCAGTTATGGTTTTTACAACAAAAAGTATTTCTACCCGGCAGTAGTTCTTACTAAATTAAGTAACACTTACCATGTAGTTTCTACTGTGAAGACAGGTAACTAAGAAAAAATTCCTATAGGCAGACAAAAAGTTTCTTGTGTTAGCCAATTATGGTCTGGAATATTCAGCAGAGGTTTCTTCCCAGGTGTTTTCCAAGCAAATCGTTGTTCTGCTCCATTAGAGATGTAACAGAAATCTAAACTGCTTCATGACCTTAACTGTCATAAGCTGAGGCTCAAATATTTACTTATTACTTCATGTGATATGGAAACTGATGTTCCATAATTTCAAAATTCCTCCACGTGGAATTAAAAATTAAATCCTCAGGCATCAGAATTCCTATTTGTTTGTGACCTGCCAGTTAGACTTGAATGCTAAATGAAGAGTGTATGTGGTTTTATCAAACAACCTGTCACGATGGACCAACTGGAGGCCTTTCGATGAGCGCTATTTATCATCACTGACATCACCCACTGAAGACAGAACACAATTCTTTTAAAATTTAATGAAATTCCAAGAGTAAACATTTTCCTATGGGTTTTGGTTTCCAATACCTGCCTACTGGGAGTTAATACTTATTACTTGTTCAACAATTACAGAAAAAAAAATTACAAAAAGTTTTGAATTTGAGGTATATAAAGAATATTCATTAAGAATAAAGTAGTCAAGATTGCCTTTTACTCAAAAAAATCACTTCAAAGAGTTGACCTCCATGTACAAAAGACAAGATCAATCACATTTATCACTGGACACAAAGAATATTCCAAAGATTTTTAAAAATGGTAATTTCAAAAAGGAAAATTAATTTTAACTTTTATAGTTCATTCATTATCAAGACCATACTTGCTTAACAAGGTAATTATACTATTGATACAAAACATACAGTATTTACACTTAATGTACAAAATAATTTAATGTTTACAAAAATATTAGAATGTTTAGAGTTGACTGACACAGTCTTAAGTAATCTCTTCTAGAGAAGTATATAGTAAGACCACTGATTTCCATTTCATTTCTTGTTTAATAAGTCAAAGAAAGGATGCTGCAAGGCTTCATCCAAGGTGATTCGTTTCACTGGGTCGTATTCTAACATTCTTCGTACCAGGTCAAATAGTTTCTCATGTTCTTCATCATGACAGAGCATAAATTCCTGGGGGGGGAAAATGTCTGTTTAAGAAAGAGATTTAAAAATAGTTTTTAAAAACATTTTTTTTAAACCACCTTGTATCTTTGCTCTTTTACCTTTAATGGTTTGCAGCGTCTCCTAACATATCGGCCAGCGGAACTGTGTTCATCCCAGTCCAGCTGGTTATGGTGGAAGTACTTGCGTTTTCTATAAGAAAAAGTCTGGGTCAGTAAAAACAACTGAAGAGCCACATGTTTACCCTGCCCCCACTGGAACAGATGGGAGCATGGACGGCTCTATAGACACACATACACATGCATACAATTTTTTCAAATCTCAGCAGTTACGGATCAGATACTTCATGGTGCATCTTCCTCACTCTCACACCCTCAGGGGTTTCAGCAGCCCACCTAAGTGGCTCATAAGTACCATACATAGACCAGTGTTGGCCTCCGGATCCAGTCCTCTAGGAGTTCAGATTTCACTAGATCTGGGAAGCAGTGGCGAAGTTCTGTTTGCAAACCATTCTAGCATCTTGTCCAAAGGCAGACACCTAGCTAGCAGTAGTCCGGAATACAAATAGATCGAGAGGACTCCAAGATCAAGCTCTTTTTACTACTCTCTGTATTATGTTTTTATCAAGTTAGGAAAACATTTATGCAAAGGTTAACCTGAATGTAAAAACCACCACCTCTGTTTACTAGATCACAAGGTAAATACTGCATTACTTTTAAAAAATTTGACTGCCTGGGGGAAAAGAATCCAAATCTGAAGTCCTTGGGATAAGCACTGACACCAAAGTTGGGTTCTCTATAGTCTGAATACAGGGCAATACACGTACCTTGTTTTCTGAATCATGTGTGTTGGTATGGGTCCTAGTATTCGTTCCATCATTGCGAGGTGCTCTTTACTATCATGAGTCTAAAACACGTAAGAAAAACAAATTTAGCACTTTCTCTTGTGCTACATGCACAATAAAGGAAAATACAAGAAAACAGCACTGACACAAAGGGCTAGATTAGACAGCTGCACGGCTGATATTACACTCTACTTCAAAGATGGAACAAAACTCAATGAGCCGTATTCTCTGTGGAAACCAGTAAAACCGAAGTCTTTCTGATACCCAACATTAAGGTTCTGGATAGCAGAAGACATGGAATTTAATGTGAAACTGAACGTTTTCCTTACTTTTTCAATTCATGCACTATTTGCTGAAAAACGACTAGGAAAGAGTATCAGAAAACTGGTCTCCTCACTTACTCAGCTGCTGACCCCAAACTGGCCTCCACTCACCAGTGAAAAGCAACATGTTAACATCTACTCTTTTCAGGCAATAAAAATCCAGGGCCAGTAATTCTCACAACAATCCTGAGCTCCATATATGGGAATGTGCGTGTCCAAGAAGCTGAGATACTAGCTTGTAAATGAGGAAAGGTGAATTATGGACCTAAGTCAAAACTCATATTATTAAGTCATACAGGAGCAGAGCTCTGGCTGAAGGAGAGACACCTGCACACTTACAGCTGAGATGGTGAACTCTCTGATGAGAGGGCAGCAAACTTTTGTGAAGGTCCAAACATTAAGTATTTTAGGCCTACCTGGCCACAAATGGTCTCTGTCACATATTCTTTTTTTTAAAGCAGGCATCAGGCAAGGGTATCATTTGCCAACTCTCAGTCTGAAGAGCAGAGGCTGTGGGTAATGCTTTTTAAAATCTATCAACTACTGTTCCTAGCACCCCACCTCCACCACGTGGAGTCCCAAATCCATGACAGGAGCAGGTAATACTAGCTCCACACATTTATCTTTATTAGATCTTAATCACCAGCCTGCAGCGAACTGTTCCTTTTTCAAAATCCTAGACACCAGCCCATATTTTCTGATACCTTGTTTTTAACTGTTGTGGCTTGCTGAATCAAAGCAGCTCATTTGATACAAGTTCAGGGTCATTTCCTTCTAGAATTAACTCATCTTTCTTGGCTTGATACTGAACCCTCAACACCTCGCCGCATCCCAACCCTTCTGGTGTATTTTCACCCAAGAAGGGTCATATTCAACAAGAAAACCATGCTCCTGAACACACTGTTGGGGAAATGAGCACACACAGACCTCATCTTGTAACGGAAGCCCAGTGTCCCTAACACCCTTGCTCATGTTCTATAAAGAACTACAGACAGGAAAGAACTGGCTACAGTTAAGGGCATTTCCTCACCATTGCCCCTGGGGCTCTTTGCAGTACTAGTGCATCCCTTTAGAGTGATTGCTCAGAACAGTCTTCATTCTCAGATGTGGCAAAAAGCTAGCTCCACATTTAAAAAAGAATTCCTTAGTTTAAGACTATTTTGGAGCGTGGAACTTAAAACAGAAAACAAGTCTCCTCAAGTGTTAATGATCTGCACTTAAGACCTCAGAGTGATTTACACTCACAAATCATGGGAAGCAACTTTTATAGGTATCAGAATGAAGGTGGCAAACCATCCGCTCAACTATTTCTGACCCTCACCTTACCGCCACAAACCAGATACACCACACCTCCAAGAACTCACTCGTCACCATGGTTCTAGATCTCAAACTTGTCTATAAACTCAGAGTACTTTTTTTTTTTTTTAAGATTTTTTCTTTATTTATCTGACAGAGATCACAAGTAGGCAGAGAGGCAGGCAGAGAGAGAGGAAGAAGCAGGCTCCCTGTAGAGCAGAGAGCCCGATGTGGGGCTCGATCCCAGGACCCTGGGATCATGACCTGAGGCTTAACCCACTGAGCCACTCAGGTGCCCCACTCAGAGTACTTTTAACAGGATTGCTGGGGATTAGCAACAGGAGAAGGCTGGTGACAGGCCCCACAAGCCTGAGACACACGATCTACCACAGCCACCACCCAAGTGACTCTGAACTCCTCACTCTTCCCCTTCACCCTTCAAGTCATCCTCAACAGGAAGCAGAGTGTGCCCAACCAGCACCCCCATCACTTCCAAAACAGATCACAACACTTCGGTCACACTACAACCCTACTGAAACGTCGTCAATGCGTATACAACTTAAAGCTTCTAGGAGACCGTTAAATTTCAGATGTAAGAAGAATTATGACAATAGAAAGCAGGGACTTAAATAAGGTTTCCTGCTTCGTTTTGCCAAGTAATGATTTTAATTAAAAAACAAAACAAAACAAAAAACTGCCAACAACTATTATCATTATTCCTTAAAAGGGACATTTTAGTACGAAAAACAAACAAAAAACCTGGAGGAATGATCTCCAAATAAATGCCAGAATGACAAAATCACAAAATCATTTTCACTTTGGATTAGTCTACATTCTGGATAACACTAACTTCTAAAAATAAGTACCTTTCTATCCAAACAGGTCCATTAGTCAGTCCCTGCATCATTTTCCCACTATGCAAGATTCTGACAGCACTGTTTATAATTCCCCAACCAGAGTACGTTCTTTTATGCCTCCACTCATTTAAGGGTCCAGCTTCCTCTTCCTAAGCCGACCTCCACATTCTCTGGTTTTCTGACAAAGCCCTCATCTTCCTTCTAGCGCTGGTTTAAACTCACCACACCTCCTCAGTGATGCCTTTTCAGAGGAATCGAACTGTCCATCTTTCCTGGGTTCCCACTACACTTTCCACATTGTCCCACGAGAGCAAATACACCACACTGTACTGTAAGCTCTCCCACGTCTATCTTTTGCACAACTTCCTTGAGGACAGAGATGTTCTTTTCATCTTTATACACCTAAGCGGCTTGAAATGTGCCTAGGGGGTCACAGATGCTTAATACAAACATCTCAAATACAATTTATTCTTCCTGAATCACTTTATAAAAAGGACTAAGTGACTTGCTCATGGTCGTGCTGACAGTTAACATAACCAGAATGGAATTAAAGCTGGCCACAATAAACTAATACAAACGTATGCAGGGACTCAATAAAAAAATGGAAACACAAGACAATATGAACTCCAATCACATGCAAAATGCACTATGACCATTCACTAAGAGTAGTTCCCCCAATTCTGGTTTTAGAGAAGAATGACCATTTTCCATATGTAAATTTTAACCTTAAGAAGAACATTACAGCAACTTGTTAATATGGAGGCCTAAATTTTCATATGCCTTTAACACTGAGAATTATGAAATGTTATTTATTAAATACATACCTGAAAGACTGTGAAACCAAGGTAATATTCAATAAGAATGCAACCTATGCTCCAAACATCACAAGGCTGGGACCAACCTAAAGCTGTAAAAACAAAAACACATACTTGTTTTGTTTTTAATTAATCTGACAGAGAGAGAGAGAGAGAGCGCGCGCGCGAGCGCGCGCACACACACACACACACACACACACAAGTAGAAGCAGCTGCAGACTCTCCGCTGAGCAGGGAGCCTGATGCGGAGCTGGATCCCAGGACTCCAGGATCATGACCTGAGCCGAAGGCAGACACTCAACTAATGGAGCACTCAGGTGCCCCCCAAAACGCAACACTTGTATATGCAACAGTTTTTAATTACCAATACCCTACAGCCTTCCCTGCATGGGGGCCCTTTTCACCTAGCCCATTTGGGAGAATAGGACAGTAAACTTAGGGTTTACTTTTTCAGTTTTATATAAAATGTTACTCAGTATGTTCTCATAATTCTCCACATCCTTACAAGTCAGTGCTTTAATCTAGGGCTGGGGGCATTTTATGTAAAATAAGAAAAGGGCTAGCAAATATTTTCCACATGTAACTATCGATTTGTACAAATACTCCATCATCTTTGAACTGCATGCAATGGGAAGCACGGTTATACCCAGTTCATGGTTGCTCCAGGAAAATTTACATTTGTACAGCAAATACAGGTTGACAATCATCCTCAAAATGTAATTACTAACCATTTATTATTATCAGCTTAAAGGCAGAGTTTATCTCTTGCATTAAAAAAATACCACAATTTTACATAAATTAGGATTGTAATGGTATCGTAAGCAGTTTCACTATAAGCAGAATTATAGAGCCATTTATAGTTCACAGGATCTACTTATTCTACTTATATATGTGCTTTTTAGGCTATCGGTACATGATTTCACGTATACTTTCTCTTTCATGATTCTCAATGGCAGTACCATTCAGGAAAGAATAAAATACCTAGTCTTCTTAAAGCCTACTTAATTGGAAAGGAGAAAAAAAGTAAACCATATGGATGTTTTCAACTTTTAAAGATCAAGCATTTAATAAAATAATAATGTATAAATAAAACCTACTGTAAAAGACAGCCCAATTACTTTCAGTAACGAAAAGCACATTAAAAACTTGACTATGATTTAGTCATTTTATTTACTTATTTCTTGATTTAGTCATTTTTGTTAATGCTCACAATGCCTACTATCCGAACAAATGGGTAACAAATGGGTTCTACCTACAGTGACACACACAAAAAATCTGCAAATGATAGATCTTAGACCTAAAATGAAGGTTTTCTTCTCTAGCCACTCCCATCTTCCAAAGCAGCTTTGTTCCCAGATGACCATAACCTTCTGCCACACACAGTTCTAAACCATCCCATTCTCTGGGAAGTCAGCACTCGGACTCTTTGGGATTTTCCACCATTCACATCTACCTACCTCTCTCAGCCTCATCCATTTACTACCAATGCGCAAGGCAGGTGACCAACTGCCCTCCTCAATGGCAGCCCCTGATTTCATCTTCCTCTTCAACCTAATTCTGCCTCAATCCTCGGGATCAGTAATCCAGAAACACAAAGGGCCCTTCTAATTGCCCAATCTGCTGACTTCTTTTCCTCAAGGGCAATAACCCCAATTCCGGATTTATAGCTGCTATCTAGTATGGCCAAACTTGGAACTGTGTTATGGTCATTCTTAAGAATTACTGTATTTTACCCAATCTAGGAGGCCGTTAACAGAAAGACACACAACTATTTTATGTACTAATAACAAAAAAAATGCCAGTTACTTTGTATTGTGTGTGTGTGGGGGGTAATCTGCATCTTAAAATTGACAACATAGGAAGTCGTATCCTTTCAAGATCTGAAAATAGCTCTCTGTCCATAGACTCTTCCCATACTTCTTTTGCCCTCACTGAAGCCTTTAGTCCTCAACCATGAATACACTTTCTAAACTACTGCAACATAATAGATGCCTGCAGACCATCTAAGCAGAAATCCTATTATCATCCATTTCAAAGACCAGTTGAAGACCTGTGCTGTCCAACACGGAAGCCACCAGCTAACATGAGGCTATTTACAGCTAACATTTAAACTAATATAAAATTTAAAATACAGTGTCTCAGTCACACCACCTACACTCCAAGTATGCAGTAGTCCACATGTGGTGAAGAGTTACCAAACTGGATACTGCAAATATAGAAACATGGAAAGTTCTACTGGCCATCACTGCATAATATTCTCAATTTCCTTATGTCTTTAGCAATCCTCTACTCCAAGTGGAGTTAGTTTATATTCCTACTCTTATTCTGAACTACCAACTCCTGTTGCACAAAAAAAAGGTAAAAAGAACAAACGGACTCTGCAAAAATGTTCTATCCAACCTCAGTTGGACCTTTTTGCTAACAAGCCTATTCCATGTAACCATGTCTCAAGAGCACCTGATCTGAACTTCAGATGGGGGATCCCATCTGAACCCCCAACCTCCTCTCTGACACTTCTCCACTCTATTAACAAGACCTGGTCTCTGACATTTCGCGGTGCAAGATATGCACTCCCTTACTGAAGTCCCTCTTCTTTCAAAACTTGGTACCTTAAAGTAATTTTCTTCTTTAATCTTTCTCAAATCAAGGATTATCAAACTGCTCCTCTTAGATGGGACCCTCTTCTTCTTGACCTCCACCTGCCCTTTACCTACATGTCTGCAAACCAGACCTTTAGCATTTCTACAGCACCATGCTATTGTACCATGAAAATTGGTACCCCCTTTACTTCACACTGCCGTGACACACCTTGTCACTAGAACATGCCCTTTTATGATCTTGTGTGGTTAACTTGCTTAAAAAATAATCACTTGGGGGGCACCTGGGTGGCTCAGGGGGTTAAAGCCTCTACCTTTGGCTCAGGTCATGATCTCAAGGTCCTGGCATCGAGCCCTGCATCGGGCCCTCTGCCGAGCGGGAAGCCTGCTTCTCCCTCTCTCTCTGCCTGCCTTTTTGCCCACTTGTGATCTCTGTCTGTCAAATAAATAAATAAATAAATAAATCTTAAAAAAAAAAAATCACTTGGGGGGCACCTGGGTGGCTCAGTTAAGCGTCCAATTCTTGATTTCAGCTCAGGTCTTGCTTGATCTCAGGGATGTGAGTTCAAGACCTGCTCTGGGCTCCATGCTGGGCATGGAGCGAGCATGCACACAAACATAATTAAAAAAGTAAAAATTAAAAACAACAACAAAAACCAACCACCTGGAATGTCTTTACAGATGGTATCACATTTTTCCCATTCAAAAAAAGTATTTGTAGTCATGTCCAGACAGTTTTTCTTAGGACACATAATCTATTTTCTGTACACTAAGAAAATCACACCCATCCCTCTATCTGTCCCCTAACAAAAGATGTGGAGGAAAAAAAAATCTCTTAATTATAGTATCAGGAAGGGTGGTGTCCACTGACCCAGAATGACCTCTGGAGCTCTGTAATGCCGTGTAGATACCAAAGTACTATGATGTTCATCATCATACGTTGCACTTCCAAAGTCAACAACTTTGATATCCGTATTTTTTAATGTGCGTTCATCACGTTTCTAGAAAAATACAGTTGAGTCAACATGAAGATCATTAAAGACACGAAATACTTTACAGCACTTCAAAAGACATGCACATGAATTATCTTTTTGATTTTCAACATAACTCCATGAGAAAGGTAAAGAAAGATTATCCTTTTTTGGTTAAATATCAAGATATAACCAGCCTCAGAAGTGAAAATAAAATTCCTTATCCAAGATCACCAAAACAAATTAAGTTTAAAAACCACCACCAAAATTAAAATAAAACTGTAACTTACCATTTTAGAATTATATTTGACTACATAGTCAGACTTCACAAATAAAATATTTTCAGGCTTCAGATCTGTATGGGTTAACTTATTATGATGCAAAACTACAAGAGAACAAAAAGACATTTTTAGTTTCACTTATGTATTTCATCTGTATTGGGGGACACTTAAGATTAATAGTGATATAGGAATTTCATCTTTACCTATAATGTGTATTTTTATTTTTTTTTAATTTTTTAATTTTTAATTTTTTTTTAAAAGATTTTATTTATTTATTTGACAGAGAGAGATCACAAGTAGATGGAGAGGCAGGCAGAGAGAGAGAGAGAGAGAGAAGCAGGCTCCCTGCTGAGCAGAGAGCCCGATGCGGGACTCGATCCCAGGACCCTGAGACCATGACCTGAGCCGAAGGCAGCGGCTTTAACCCACTGAACCACCCAGGCGCCGCCCTATAATGTGTATTTTTAGTAACAATATTTTGACATGTTGCTTATACAGTGAAAACTTAATTTTCTGGTGTTTAAAATTTATCAAGTATACTTACAATTTATAGACTGGCAGATCTGATATGCCATCTGCCTGATGTGGTCAATTTGAAATGGTAGAAAGCTATTTTCTTTAATGAAATCATAGGTACTAAGCCCCAGTAGTTCAAACACAATACAAACATGACCATGATGATCAAACCATTCTAGCATCTGGACACATCGGCTAAAACAGATCAAAATAAAAACAAGTCAGTTCACAGAATTCTGGTTATTTTAGGCAACAGGACAGATCACAGTTTAAGTTTATACTTACAAGACACTATTGGGATCAGTACTATTTAAATGCTCCAATACTTGGATTTCTGAACGAGCTGCTTCACGGTATCGACCTACATTTTTTACAATTTTCACTGCTACATGCATGCCATCCCTTAAAAACAAAATTAAGATGAAAACCATTTATGTATAGGAGCAGGATGAAGACATGTGTCCTCTAAAGCATAGTCTTACTGAGTATCAATTACTCTGTTATTATTCTAGAAGTCTTTCAGGACATCTTATATCCAATTCCACATAACATCCTTTCAAAACAACCTGACAAAACACAATTTCTATAAAGCAATTAATTCCTTAATACTCAAAAATTTTAATGTTTTCAGAATTTTACATTTACCTAGACTTCATACAAAAGTTAAAAAAAAAAAAAAAGATAAAAATAAAACCTCAAATAGAACATGCTACTGCTAAAAGCGTATGCTCAGACCCAACCTATGCCAGAAGGCGCACAGGTTGTTAGTGACAAAGACAAGGCTTGTCCCTATGCTCCTCAGTCAAATGGAAAAAACAGACACATGAACAACTTACAAGGTCAGAAGTACTTCCTAGGAGCTACTACACAGCAAAGAGATGGGCAAGCCTAACAATTAGGGGGCTAAGGGAGGCTCAAACTTATTCAGAGAAGAAGCTGACACGTGACTGAGCCCTGAAAAATAGCTCACAGTCTTTAAGATTTGGGAGGAAAAGTGAACACGTTCAAACAAAGGACAGACCATCAGTAAGTCATGAAGCCAGGAAAATATTTACTAAATTCACAGACTCAAGTGAAGAGAAACAGCTAGTGTGGGGCACAAGCTTTAGATCAGGGTATCTGTAATACTTTCTAAAACGTATCAAGTGGGGCACCTGGGTGGCTCAGTGGGTTAAAGCCTCTGCCTTCGGCTCGGGTCATGATCTCAGGGTCTTGGGATCGAGCCCTGCATGGGGCTCTCTGCTTGGTGGGAAGCCTGCTTCCTCCTCCCTCTCTCTGCCCACTTGCAATCTCTGTCTGTCAAATACATAAATAAAATCTTTTTAATAAATAAATAAATAAATAAATAAAACGTATCAAGCCATTTCTTGAGGAAACGGGTTTCTTCAAATTCCCTTTGTCTTCTTTTCTAAATTTGATCTTCCTGAAGATGAAATAGCACTCAAGCCTTTTTTTTTCTTTTTCTTAAAACTCTGGTCCTTCCACTTTACACAAGAAAAAAAAAACTTCATATCCCCCCATTAGTATATTAAGATATGTGCCGTAGGGGGCGCCTAGGTGGCACAGCCCATTCAGCAGCCAACTCTGGATTTCGGCTCAGGTCATGATCTCAGGGTCATGAGTCCAGCCTCAAGTCTTGCTAGGTGAGCAACACCGCAGAATCTGCTTGAGATTCTCGCTTTCCTTCTGTCCCTTCCCTCAGTCTCCCTCAAAACAAACAAATTAACCTTAAAAGAAAAAAAGAAAATATATGTGCCCTAGACTGTAAAATGAACAAACCAACCACCAACCAACCAACCTTGAGCTTTCTAGTGGCTGGACAGCAAACCTTTTTTCTAAGTCTGGTGGTTTCCAATTCACTGTTTTCAAAAAGCCCCAGTGAAACTGTGCCCTGATAAATCATTAAAAACTTATTTTCATGATAATCTCCCTATGACACTTTGCATGTATCTCAAGACTTCAAAGAGTTGCTATGAGACTTCTATGACAAAACTCTTTCTAGTATCATCTATGTATGACCCAAGTTTTCTCAGTGCTTATTAGCTCTGGGAATGAAAAATTAATAAAGCTGTTAGCTAAAACTACCTCAGTAATTACAATGAACACTTGTATACTTTCAACTTACAGATTACATGTCATCTTTTAAAAAAGGAAACACCTTTTTAAAAAGCTATTATTTATTTATTTATTATTTGGTAGAGAGAGAGAGAGAAAGAAAGATCACAAGTAGGCAGAGGTGGGGGGGGCAGACTCTCCCTTCTGAGCAGGGAACCCAATGTGGGGCTCAATCCCAGGACCCTGGGATCATTACCCGAGCTCAAGTCAGATGAAGCTTTAAACCACTGAGCCACCCAGGAGCCCTGAAAAAGGAAACATCTTAAGTTAAGCACTTGGAAGTGTGTTTATGACTACATATATTCCTTTTTTTAAAGATTTTATTTACTGGTATGAGAGAGACACACACAGTGAGAGCGGAACATTAGCAGGGGGAGAGGGAGAAGCAGGCTTCATGCTCAGCAGGGAGTCCAATGCAGGGCTTGATCCCCATGATCTCAGCCAAAGGCAGCCACTCAACCACTGAGCCACCCAGGCGCCCCATGTACTCCTTTTTTTTAAGCCCAAACTAACCCAATACAAGACACATTTCCAATTAACTTTTGTATTTAGGTCAAATAAGTATCAAAATTTGCAAAGATTTCTACTTAATCAATTGAATACCATTAATTGGAGTATCTCAAATACAATTTGGAATCTCAAGAAATTTTAGTTTATTTTTTTAAAAGATTTATTATTATTTGACAGAGATCACAAGTAGGCAGAGAGGCACACAGAGAAAGAGAAGGAAGCAGGCTCCCTGCTGAGCAGGGAGCCCGATGCGAGGCTCGATCCCAGGACTCTGGGATCATGACCTGAGCCAAAGGCAGAGGCTTTAACCCACTGAGCCACCCAGACACCCCTCAAGAAATTTTAAAGAACAATGATAGGGCACTGGTGAAGTCTGAGTAAGATCTGTAGATTATCTAAGCAAAATTTGAAAATATGACACGTGTATATACAGAGAATGAGAAAGAAAATGTAAAACGTTAACCCATGGAAAATCTGGACGAAGGATATTTAGGATTTTTTCTGTTCTAGAGAAACTTTTCTAGAGGTCTGAAAGTATTTCAAAATTTCCCTTGACATTCACATTTTTGTTGCAGAAAAGACAGGGTGATAATAAAAGATACTTAATATACTTTATGGAAAATGGAATGAAAATAACTTCAAGAATAAAACATGTTTAAGCATTCAAGAAGAACTGATTCATGGCTAACATTAGATATATCAAGTTGCTAAAGTATTTAGATTCCCTCAAATATATTTAAATAAAAAAGTTTCAAAATATATTAATGTTTAAATAAGGTAAAAATCACCTCCTTCCCAACTACTTTATTTTTATTTATTTTTTTAAAAGATTTTATTTATTTCACAGAGAGAGAGAGAGATCACAAATAGGCAGAGCAGCAGGCAGAGAGGGGGAAGCAGGCTCCCCGCTGAGCAGAGAGCCCTATGTGGGGCTTGATCCCAGGACCCTGAGATCATGACCTGAGCTGAAGGCAGAGGCTTAACCCACTGAGCCACCCAGGCGCCCCCCAAAACTACTTTATGATGAAAAATTTTAGATGTCATTTTAGAGATGTGCAGTTGAACTGGTTTTAAAAAGGTTCACTTATAAAAAGTTTGCAAACTACAGAACAGAGATCTGGAGGAAAACATTAAAACAAGACACAGAGGGCCAAATCACAAAGGGTTTCATATTAAAGAATCTGGCCTTTATTCTGCAGCCTTTCAATAACAGAATTTCTTCATAGTTAAGAAGCTAACTCAAGGGGTGCCTGCGTGGCTCAGTCGGTTAAGTATCTGCCTTCAGCTTGGGTCATGATCCCAGGATTATGGGATCAAGTCCTACATGGGGCTCCCTGCTCATCGGAAAGCCTACTTCTCCCTCTTCATGCCACTCTATTTGTGTTCTCTCTATATATCTCGTCAAACAAGTAAATAAAATCTTAAAAAAACAAAACACCTAACTCTAATATGCAGATTTGGGAATAAAGGTTTTTGTTCTGTTTTTGTTTTGTTTAAGATTTTTATTTATTTATTTGATAGAGAGAAATCACAAGTAGGCAAAGCAGCAGGCAGAGAGAGAGGAGGAAGCAGGCTCCCTGCTGAGCAGAGCCCGATGTGGGGCTCAATCCCAGGACCCTGAGATAATGAGCCAAAGGCAGAGGCATAACCCACTGAACCACACAGGCGCCCTGTGTTTTTGTTTTTTTGCCATAGAAGCTTTTATTTGATGAAGTCTGAAGAAACAATGTACAAAATCTGCATGATATAAAGCACAACTGTGATAAAATGAAATTCTTCTAGTAATATCTAGTACTTAATAGCAGACTTTTCTAGTTGTAATTACGAATCACTCCCCCAAAAGCTGGAAGGTTCCAAAACCTTTTATTTTTAAGATATCATTTATTTGAGAGGGGGAGAACAAACTCGCTTATGAGCATGAGCAGGAGGAGGGGCAGAGGGACAAGCAGATGCCCCACTAAGCCTCCCTAATGGGGGCTCGATCCCAGGACCTGGAGATCATGAACCTGAGCCAAAGGCAGACACTTAACCAACAGAGCCACCCAGGAGCCCCTAGAAGGTTCCAAAACCTTTTAAACAGAAGATGTTCCCTTCCAATCTTTAATGACACTCCAGGGTAGACTGCTTTTTGCTAGGCCATTTCTTCCACTGTGTGATTTTCAGATGGGGAATACATGTTTCCCACTGAGATTAGAAAAGCTTTATTGTCTCTGCTATTCAAAACTAAAGCAAAGCACTCTAAATCTCACATAAGGGTCAAGGCCTAAGGTCTAGGAAACCCCTTTACTTGAAGACCCACTTTAATTTCAACAAACACCATCCACAGAATTAGTCAGGTTTTTGTTTACTTTTAAGTAATCTTTACACCTGCCCTGGAGCTCAAACTCACAACCTGGGAATCAAGAGTCGCACACTCCACCAAACGAGCCAGCTAGGTGCCATTTGTCAGCATTCTTGACCAAAATCCACATTCTTGGTAAATAACCCAGACACAGTTCAAGAAATTCTGGGTATTTACACCACCCAGGAAAACACGTGGCTAATACTTAAAATACCATTTCATCTAAATAACGGATGTTTCCCAAGAAATATCAGAATGTGCAAAAAAGAAAAAAACAACTTACATGCCATGATCAATACACTCTACGACTTTGCCAAAGGCCCCTTCACCCAAAGTGTCCACGATTTCATCTAAAGTAAGGGAGGAGAAAGATGAGTAAGTACCTGAGATCAAATTATCTAGTTATTCAAACAATGAATACTTAAGTGTGGAATATTTTCAAATGATCTCTATCAAAGCATAACTAAGGTTCCAGCACTCAAATTATTTTATTTTCAGCTGCTACAAAAACAATTAGATAGAGCTATCTTTCTTGCTCTAATCTCAAATTCCATTGATTATTTTGGAACTTTAGAGTAGAAATATTTTAAATTCTACAGAAAAGAAGAAATACAAAACAACAAACAAACCCACAAAAAACAAAACAAAAAAGCAATGAAGAGTTCTTTAGCCCCCCGCTGACAAACTATTCTTAAAAAGATTATTCTGTCTGCAAAGTTAAAAAAGTGTTGAAAAATATTCTATACATCTTGCTCTTAGAACGTCTCCACTTTGACAGATCAGGTGACCCTCCTCATCATCCTCTATACTCCTGGATCTTTTCCTTCGGTGGCTCTTCTGGAACGGCAAGTGGGCAGCACCAAGATCGTCCAGCCAATCAATATATCAGAGTGAATTCAGGGCAGAATACGCAATTCATTCAGCGGGGAGATATTCAGGCATTCAGATAAGCACCAGGCCACGAACAGTTGGCAGGAGCAATTTCAAATTCAGTCCCCAGAAATTCACAGGGCACAGTTTATGTTACAGAAGAAAAACATGGCAAGGAACAGATTTTCAGATAAGATACTTAAAGTGGCAATAGAAAAAAACAACACAATTGTCTCTTTAAAATACTGATTTAATTGAAGTCTGAAATTTAAAGAATGCAATGTCATGATCTACTAATCTCTTGTGCTACAATAGCATATGCTGTGAACTGAGATGTCTAGGTTGTCAGGAAAAGGTTTTAAAATGTCAAGATTAGTTGGAATGTTTAGCAATATTTTAAAATATACATAAAGTAAAAGGGGAAATTAAAGCTAGTTAATTTCAGCATTCAATCTAATAATCAAAGCAACCTCTACTGAAAAAAACTTGGGGAAGAAAACAATTTATTCAAAGTTTACGATTAAACTGGTGAAGATGTCTGAGTATAAAAAGAGGCATGCTTTTGGCTAATGCATTTTCCATTCAGCACCCATTTCAGAATTTCAATGGAACTAGCTACGGACAATGACGCACTGTACTCTGGGACTTCCCTACCTAGAGAGTAACAACAGTTAAGTATCTGCCAGTGCAATGTTATATATTTGTTTCCATCTCTCAGGAAAAGGGCTTCTTTTGAAATAAAAAATATAAATAAATAAATAAATAAATAATAAAAAGCTTAAGATGAAAGAAAAGATGGGTGCTTCATCTTTTCATAAAATTATATTACAAAACTAAAAAAAATTTTAATATTAAGATCAAGAACTCATGATCTGGACTACAGAAAATGAGTAAATGTGGGCAAATGAAGGCTACCTAATAAATACAGATTAGCTATGAGAATCTGAATGTTTAAGGACTCAAATAATATAAACACAATTATAATATATCCAAATAATATTATATGTATATATAAACTTCTTCAAACTTACTGGCTTCTTAAGAGCTTTTTACACACAAATAAACATCCACCCAAATAAAAACAAAATCAATCATACCGAACGTGACTGATGACTTGAACAGTGTCTATTACGCTTCCTTTTAGGACTGCTTCTCCTGCTTCGGACGGAAGATTTACTGCAATGGACTCGATAACCGCTTTCAACGTCTCTATGATAATGTCTAGGTACATAGCCTTCGCAGTAGTCATTTCTGTATTCATCAACGTATCTCCGGTCCCGATAATCTCTCTCATTCAAGGACCTCGCTTCTAAATAATGACTGCGAACACAGTAAAGGATTTCAAATCATTCTCTTCATTCTGCAGCAGTGTAGCTCAAACAGAACATTCAATAATTCCTGGTTAAACAGCTAACTCAGTAAAAGAAAAAAAACCTCAAATTGATGGATTAGTTTATACTTATCTCACAAACTTAAGACATAATTTTGCTTTAACCAACAAGTGGGTTCACATTCTCCATCAGATACACTGCTATCAAACACCTCACATCAAGGAACAAAGCTTGAGTCAATTATGTTATGTTCAGGATTTACTAAGTGTCCCTTTACCTTTTGGAGACAGTTAAAACAGAAAACTTCACAAAACTGCTCTTCTGCAATTTATCAGTCTTATGATATATGCATCTGTAACTAAGCTCACTCGCTTTCCTCACAGAGCCACATACAATCAGAGGCAGGCAAAAACAGGATTCCTTTCTCTTTTAATATTAAGTGAATTTTAGTTATCTCTGGCACACACAGAATTCTTTCATGAAAGGTATACTAGAGCTAGCAGGAATCTTACATGTATTCCATAGTCCTTTCATTTCACAGATCACTGAATTAAGATCCCTAGAAAGAAAAGGATTTGCCATGGTTGTAGAGCACATTCTAACTATTACATGGGCCAATTTTACTACACATATCACCCATCCCATCTCCTCTCCTCTCCGTATTCCTAGCTTTCTGTTTTTCCTTTTAGAGAAACAGACAACACAGCTTTTGAAGGTTGCCTCATGTGCCAAAGACATTAAAATATATTCCCCACAAATGAGAAAAGGATCTTGTAATTGCTTGCCTAGGATTACAAAACACCCACCCGCACCACCCGTATTTCCCTTTGCGTTTCTCATTTCCTGTCATTCCTGCTTGCAAATACTCAAAAATTCTACATGGGAAACCTTATCATCTAGTGCCATGGTGCTTAACTTCTGAATCTACAGATCCCTTTAAAAATCTGATGAAAGCTACGGACCCTCTCCCCTGAGAAATGCACAAATGTGTAAACAAAACTCGGCAAGGAATTTCATAAAGGTCACAGACCCCAGGAAGTCAACAGATCCCACTTAAGTAGCCTTGATCTGATGGAAAGAAAAGGACATAGATTCAATTGGCCCAGTTTCCCGTCCCCCTCTCTACCTGGGATGGTGTCCTCTTCAACAGAGTGCGAAGCTTCAAGAGGGATGCACATGGAGCACTGAGGGAGAGAGGGGACACCTGCCCAGTCAGACAAATCAGCTAAAAGAATCCTGACAAGCAATGGAGTGACAGATGTTGACTAGTTGCCCTCACCAACATCATTCTTTCCCCAGAATATGCTGTTGTTCTTTTTCCCAGGGGGGCTGGTGTAGGCAGAAATAAAAGGAAAAGCATCTCTAAACTCCTACTCAACAGGGCTGGCATCAAATCCAGGCTAGGGAAATGCAGAACCCCCTTTACTCCCTTTTGTCAGTTTCAATCTTAAGTTCTAACCATTGGAGAAACAACTCCGAATATTACAATAAAAATGTGGGTCTAGGTCAGGGATCTGATCACTTGGCCTCAAACTGTCAACGAGAAATCTACAATACATCAGGCTAGAAATTACCTCACTATTAAGGGCATCCTTTTTAATTCTGTAAGGCATCCCTTCCATATAAGTCCAAAGCCTATCAGAAAAAACTAATGCTCTTTAAAAAAACTAATAATGTTTAGCTGAAATAGTACATAAAACTAGAGCTGCAGTAATCCATAAACAAACTACAGACTGACAAACATGAGGTGAAATAAAGCCATGAGGATAAACTAGAAAGATGAGGGACCTCTTCAACCTGTAACAACCACGCTTTAGAGATCATGTAAAGTCTACAGAATTATAAAGGCTATGTATGGACAGAGTGGACAAGATGAATAGATTGATTTAAATTCTAAAAATATTCACTGAACGTCCAGTGAATATTTCACTGTGGTCCTTCAAAATAGCCAAGACTAATGAGGCTACGGGCATTCGTTTTTATTTCCACACAGGTCCTGTGGAAGATAAAAAAATATATATAAGGCAAAATCCTTGCCAACAAATGAACAATTTGAGATTACTAACATAAAAACAAAACTCGACAATGCAGGTAATGCTGAAAGGCTGCATAAGTGCTTAGGATCATGGGGGTGGGGTGTGGAATGGGACTTAAAATGCTTAAAATGGCGAGAGAAGACTTCATAAAAAAAGCAGAGTTGCATCTTAAAGGGAAGTCAAGATCTGGATAAAGTAGAAAGTGGAAGAAATGCCAGGGGAGAAGAATGGCATTAGTACCATCTCACATTAACAGATCACAACAGTGTTCTGGGAGATGGGTTGTCTATGTATCGCCCAGAAAACAGTATGTAAACAATTAGAGCAAGACCAATATTCCATATAGGGGAACAAACAGAGGCAAATAAATAAGCAGGGAACAGATCATGCGAATCTTGCATGCCAGGCTAAAGAGTTTAAAATAGTGTTTTCAAAGGGTGGTCTTTCTTCAATATTATCTAAATATGAATCATTAAAAATGAAGATCTCTGGGCCCCAGGTCAGAATGACTAAATCTACATCTGGTAATATGCATTTAAAACATACCTCTGAGGCGATCTGTTCATTCTCAAATTTGAGAATCACTGGTTTAAGACTTGACACTCTAGGTTACATAAGAAGACACTTAAGAACTTTTACCACAATATACAAAGGCATTGTTCATAGCCACATGAGTCTTAGTGATATAGTACAGAACTAATTAAGCCTGTACCAACGGAGACCAATTCACAGGCTACCGCCAAAAGACAAATCAGAAAGAAAAGACACTTTGCAATATGTATGGAAAAAAAAAAAAAAAGCTTAAAAAAAAAAAGATTCATAGTAAAAGCTCTTCTAATCAGTGCAATACTCTGAAAGAGAAAAAACATGTATTGGACAAACTCACTAAAACCTTAAAAATTCAAATTAAAACCACTATTCTTGGCCTTTCAAAATGCCAAGATTGGTAGGAGCATGGAAACATGTTGTAGAATCTGGTACAAACTTTCTAGAAAAAAAAATACATGAATATATAGCGAGAGCTTTATAATAGTTCACACCCTTTAATTTAGAAATGTCCCTTCTTAGAACCTATTTTCAGGAAATAATCAGAGACAAGGACTTGTAAAGAATGAATTTTTTTTTTAAGAACAAATAGAAATAATGGGGGCCTAACAACCTGCCAAGGTTACCTTCTTTACAGTTTACTGCAGTTAGAGACCTGTAGTAATTCCAATTATTTTATAAAAAATACCACTGTAAAGTTTCTTAATCTTCAAAAAAGACTATTAGAATATTCCAGATTATTGGGGCGCCTGGGTGGCTCAGTGAGTTAAGCCTCTGTCTTAGGCTCAGGTCATGATCTCGGGGTCCTGGGATGGAGCCCCGCATCAGGCTCTCTGCTCAGCAGGGAACCTGCTTCCCTCCCCTCTGCCTGCCTCTCTGCCTACTTGTGACCGCTCTGTCAAATAAGTAAATAAAATTAAGAAAAAAAAAAGAATATTCCAGATTATAGAGCGCAATTACCAAGATTGGCACTCTAGTGCCGATATCAAAGAAGCAGCTTGGCTTACTGGTTAATTGGACTGATGTAGTATCATGTTTATGCAGTTAACTGTGAACATGAAAACTGTTCATCACTCAAATCCTCCTTCCTACATTTACAATAACAAACTTATCAATTATTAGTACTATGATGTTAAGCTTCACAGGGCATTTTTATTTGTTAATAAAAGGGTACAGACGTTTTTCTGCAGTGCACTCATTAGCTCAGGTCACGGTCATCCTGGTGAAAACCCTCCCTCTTCCCCACATGACAGTATGTGATGAAGAAAGATTAATCTACAGTGACTACCAACAAGCTCATTGTTCCACTGAACAAGTCTGTTTTAGCATGGAGAAGGAAAAAAATTACATACTGTTTTTTAAAGTAACCCCAGCTGGCTAATTTAGAAAGCAATCTGGCAAACAGTCTCAATGGAACATCTGTACAAAACAAGGAGAAAACATACAACCAACAAAACAAATGAGAAAGGGAAGTCAATGGAAGACAGACTGAAAGAAATGCTACTCACCTAGCCTTTCTTTAATCCTTTAGGAACTTTAAAATTTCTTTAATTCTATATAAATGTACCACCTCTGAATTTTACACAGTAAGCATATACTTAACAGGACACATGCTATTGAAAAATTTACACTGAGGCCCTTTCTTAAATTACTGGTTCTTACAATAACCAAGTTTCTAAAAATCGTACACACCTTCACTAGCCTTATCTACAAACATAACCTATAGAGTACAGTTTAAGTGACTAAGCCCCCCATGCACTCTACCATTCCCAAGCAGCACATGCTGGTTTTCTCATCTGGGTTAACTCTCTCTACCCCCTCATCATCTCTCATTTGTGCAACCCTAAATGAGCACCCTAAAATACATATCTACTCCTACATACCAGTTAAAGGCACTCACTGGGCATCCTAACATCACTATGACTAAATTGTTCATGGCTCACCGCCCTGACTACACTACTGGCACCTGGGACTCAACTGTCTCCCACCAGTCCCAGACAGACATCAATAAGTAAGAGTATGAACTGTTTTATTCATAGCTGTAGCCTCAGCACCTGTACAGTGTCTAGCCTATAACAGGAATTCAATAAACATTTTCTGAGTATTTGTTGACTTAATGAATTATAAATCTGACAAAATAAAGCTATATAAGCTAATAAGAAACATTAAAACTACTTGTGTTAAAATCCTACTAATTCAAAAGTAATTTACCAATCAGATTCTTTAAACTGGTGATGTGGTTTACAATGTCTGTTTTCTTGCGTACTACTGTGGGACCTCCTCTTCCGTTTGTGACTTCCACTGTAGCTTTCATGTCCCCAGCTTTCTCTGCTATCCCAATCAGGGCAGTGAGTTCTTTTGGAATGCCGCATCTGTTAATGGAAATGAAAAGTGAGCTATGGAGGCTATAGATGATATGTTCAGTAAATAAAATATCAGACAGTATTTAAATATAAACACTCAGCACATGAGCTCATACTGGTTCTAAAGTATTTGTGGGTGATATTTCCCAAGGCATGGGGCACCATTTCCATTGTATGTCAGATGACTGTAAATGGCATATACAAATCTAGTACCAAATGATGCAAGACACTGTGAGACCTTAATAATACATTTTCTTGGAGCGCCTGGGTGGCTCAGTTGGTTAAGCAACTGCCTTCGGCTCAGGTCATGATCCCGGAGTCCTGGGATCAAGTCCCACATCGGGCTCCCGGCTCCATGGGGAGTCTGCTTCTCCCTCTGACCTTCCCTTCCATGCTCTCTCACTTTGTCTCTCTCTCTCAAATAAGTAAAAATCTTTAAAATAAATAAATAATACATTTTCTTTCAATTTTTTTTTAAGATTTTATTTATTTATTTGAGAGAGAGACAGTGAGAGAGAACATGAGCGAGGAGAAGGTCAGAGGGAGAAGCAGACTCCCCATGGAGCCGGGAGCCCAATGTGGGACTCGATCCCGGGACTCCAGGATCATAACCTGAGCCGAAAGCAGTCGTCCAACCAACTGAGCCACCCAGGTGCCCATCTTTCAATTTTTCTAAATAAATGCTCACTTTGGTGTTTATCTCCAACTAACCTTTGCCAACTGCTATTGTAAACATAGTTGAAAGAGCCACGATTCAGATTCAGAACGCCAGTAGACCATATCCAGTTAGAAATTAAAAACTGGAGGAGTTTTAACTCACTTTTATTACATTTTTAAGGTTTTTTTTTTTTTTTTAAGGATTTTAGTTATTTATTTGACAGAGAGAGAGATCACAAATAGGCAGAGAGGCAGGCAGAGAGGGAGGGGGAAGTAGGCTCCCTGCGGAGCAGAGAGCCTGATGCGGGGCTCATGCGGGGCTCTATCTCAGGACCCTGAGATCATGACCTGAGCTGAAGGCAGTCTTACTTAACCCACTGAGCCACGCAGGCGACCCTATTTTTAAGTAATCTTCATACCCAACGTGAGGCTTGAACTCACAACTCAGAAATCAGAAGTCACATGCTCTACTGACAGAGCCAGCCAGGTGTTCCTTACCTTCTTTTTATAGTAAATGATCTCCTAATCAAGTTATTAATATGAATTCTTTAAAACAAAACGTTAACTTTTATGGACTATTTTATTTTTATTTTTATTTATTTTTTTTTAAAAGATTTTATTTATTTATTTGACAGACAGAGATCACAAGTAGGCAGAGAGAGAGGAGGAAACAGGCTTCCCGCTGAGCAGAGAGCTAGATGCGGGGCTCGATCCCAGGACCCTGGGATCATGACCTGAGCCGAAGGCAGGCACTGAGCCACCCAGGCACCCCTTATGGACTATTTTAAAGAGAAATATCCTAAGTTTCATATGGCTTTGGCAAAATTCTGTAATACAGACAACTGAAATCAGAGAAACACTAGGAATGCTAAATATAGGGGATGACATTTTAAAGGTACAGAAATTTCTTTTTTTAAAAAATGCACTAGAGTTCCTTTTTCTAATCTCAGAATGACTCCAAGCTTTGGGGGAAAAGGTAGGACATGAGTTGAACACAGTATTCAAACACAGAAACTGAATAGCAAAACAAAGATTTATTTATAAATGCATTTTCTCTATTTCCAGATCATCTTGCAATTAGTCTTAAAATGAAAAGGATGCATATGGTCAGTGAAATCAGATGAGGATAGTGAGCAGTCCCTAATTTCCTGCCTCCATCTACAACCTCAAATGCGTGTGTTCCTTCCAGGCTCAGGATCTATGTTCTAACAGTGTAATCTCGGATTGCATGGAGCACTGGGTGTGGTGCAAAAATAATGAATACTAAAAAACAAAACAAAACAAAACAAAAACAAAAAACTGTTATGCTGAAAATAAATAAAAAATAAATAAATTTTAAAAAGCAAAAAACAGTGTAATCACTATCTGCTGCTCCCCATCTTAATTCTTTTACAAACCAGTTAAGTTTTAACAGTGATACCCAAACTGCTCAAAGGGGGAGCTCTGCAGTTAAAAAGCTGAAACAAACAAACAAAAAAAGGTAAAATGGAGCAAATTCAGCTTAGTTTACTGCCTTTAGCTTGCCCAAATGACTCAGTAACAAGCAAACAAATTCAAGTAAAAATTTAAATGATTTCAAATGCATTTAAAACAGACTTGAAATGAGGCAGCTGCAATTCTCTTGGGAGGTATTCCCTAAGAAAATATTTGTATCATACCTTTTGCTTAAAAAAAAAAAAAAAGAGAAGGCATTGGTCAGGTAAATCAAAAATTCTAAAACGTGTTAGGATTCTCACTGGGTATGATTAAGTGAGCATTCCAGTGTGATAGAGTCACCCTCAAAATGAGAAACTGAAGTGAATGACACTACAAATTAACTTGAGGCAAAGGCCAACAGAAAAGCCATCTAAAATAATGTGTATTTCTAGTGGAATTCTTCCAAATCTTCCCTTCATCACCCCAACTGTCTTTTAACCACATTAGTAATTCTTCAAAATAGCTTGGTTAGGTGTTCTTAAATCACAGCCAGCAAAATTACATGGGATGATGGAGGATTATTACCATGACTATCCATTACGATTGCCGTTTTTGAAAACATCTCTGCTTTAGCTCTGTGGGGTGTTCCCCCCCCCCCCCCCCCCCCGCTTCTGTCAGTCTGCCAAAACCACCTCACCTCTAACAATGCAGAATTCTCAAATCACCAAAATTATCAATACCCAAACATTAAAATAAGAACCAGCACCTGGGAGGACCAGAGGTTTTTTGTTTGTTTTTTTTTTTTCATTTCTCTAGTCAAGTTCACTGCTTTAAATTTAATCCAGCTGTCATGAAGTTTTTCCCTTACTGATGTTCAGAAATACTGTCTGAGGAGCCAAGGAGAAGAATTCCAGATCTACATGTTACAGATAAAGTTCCTTCACATCCACACAAAACGGGGGGGGGGGGCACCATTGATAATTATTACTCTACCTTCAATTAACAAAGAATCTTACACGTGAGAATCACCACCTTCCACTGAATGGATCCACTTAGCAATGGATTCTCTCACTGCCCTTTCATATCCCACGATTTTATGCTGTGTACATGGCTTTATTTATTTTATTTGACAGACAGAGACCACAAGTAGGCAGAGAGAGAAAGGGGGAAGCAGGTTCCCTGCTTGAGCAGAGAACCCGATGCGGACCGATCCCAGGACGCTGGGATCATGACCTGAGCCAAAGGCAGAGGCTTTAACCTTTTAAGCCTTTTAACCTTTTTTTTTTTTTTTAAGATTTTATTTATTTATTTGACAGATAGATCACAAGTAGGCAGAGAGACAGGCAGAGAGAGAGGGGGAGGCAGGTTCCCTGCTGAGCAGAGAGCCCGATGCGGGGCTCGATCTCAGGACCCTGGGCTCATGACCTGAGCCGAAGGCAGCGGCTTTAACCCACTGAGCCACCCAAGCGCCCCGCCTTTTAACCTTTTAAGCCCCCATGTGCAGGGCTTTAAAAAATGGAAATGGGGGAAAGTTCCGATTAGATGGCTCCGGAAGGACTGCACTTAACCACTAACGAGACGTCGGGAGGTGTGTGTGCCCGGAGCACAGTCACACCAGGACGGCTATAAAGCAAGACTAGGCTGGAGGGTGGGGGTGGGGGTGGCGCTTAGGTAATCAAGGACAACCTGGGGCCCCAGTTTCGGAAATGCACATCTGCGCAGCAACGCTGTGCTCCGTTTCGGCGGGGGTGGGGGGCAACAACAGCGCTGCACGAGGCACAGACCCCTCCACAGTTGGCCTCTCACGCGCACAAGCTCAACTCCACCACCGGGACTCGCAGACTTGCAGATCCCCCGACGCGCAGTCAGTCCCCACCCCGCCCCAGGCACCTGGCCAGGGCCTCTGGCGCACTCGCAGCTGAGGCTAGAGGCTCTGACTCTGGAAAACCCCCGGAACGCTACCAACGGGCAGAGACCCGGCACTCTGAGGAGAACTCGATCTCCGACTGCACAAGCCCTCAAGGGCGGCTCTCAAAGGGTCTTCCCGGTAGGTCCTGGCTCTTGCCGGCGGCACGAGCTAGGGCTTCTGGAGCCGCGGTGCGAGCGGCCGGGGCCACAGAGACGAGTCAGCGACGGAACCGCGGCCCCGCCGCCCCAAGACTTTAAACCTACCAGGGCACCTGAGCAGCTCTAGGTTTCAAACGCCACCAGCGGGCTGTGCTCCGAAGAAACCCCGATCGCCAAGGCCCCGAACTGGGTCGTTTCTCCGACACCTCGCTTCGAGACTTAAAAGAACGGAAAAGGCCCACCCAACCCACCCAAAACCTCACCTCCGGAAAAGCAAAAGGCCTTCTGGCCGAGAAACGCCTCCAAACCGCCGTCGTCTCTCTCCAGCCGCTGCGACAAACACCCCACAAAATGGCGGCAGCGCCGTTTCCTCACAAACCCCCGGCGGCCTCTAGCGCCACCTACGCCGCGCGAACGCGCCTGCGTGACAGAGGCTCGCGCGCTCCCGCCGCTTCGCGTAAGGGGCGGGGCTTCTGTGACGCGCAGGGCCGGGTTCGGCCCTCCACACTGCGGCTGCGCGGTCCGGGTGGACCCCGCCCGGAGGCCTGGGAGTGTGGGTGGTGGAGGGGACCCTTGAGGTTGTTTTCACTGCGGTAGAGTCTAGATGGGTCTCTGCCCTAACGTGGTGGGATGAGTCTGCTCCTTGAGGTGGGACCGAGTGCGGCATCCCTCGGCAGAATCCGCGGTGGCCGCGTGTCCTGCTGTCTTGCTCAAGTGGACCGCACTATGGCCCTTGAGCTGTCGTCCCTCGGTCTCCCTCGGTCCCAACGAGCCAACAGCCAAGCCCCCAAACCTGCCCTGTGCCAGGCCCGGAGCTGGTGCTGGGGGCAGTTCAGTGAACAGGATAGGAGAAGTCCGGCCCGCCTGGGAGCTTCTGGTCTAAAATGGAGTGAGATAAATAAAGAGGATGACTCAGAAAATAAGCTCAGGTTGCTTCTTCTTTTGAGGCCCGTGCTCCTCATCAGAAGGACACAACAAAAAATGAAGTTTCTGCTGAGGCTCCTTACAGGGTTCTTCCCTGTAAGGACTCTTGTGGTTTCTGGTTCCCCCCGGCTGATGGTAGCTGGACAATTCCCCTAACAAAGCTCCTATTTTTGCGTCCCTGCTGGGTGGGTTTCCTTTAACCGAGGCAGAGTTAGCTAGCATCTATTAGCTCAACTAAAGTATTTTGCAGTTCTGAGAGTCCCTAGGAGATTCTCCATTGTGTGTAGGGGAAAGAGAACCAGTCGGAGCCCTAGGAAACGCTTTCAAGGAAAGGAGGGAAAGAGCCTGGGTAGGAATGATCAGAAGGAGAGGAGAACCAGAAATATGGTCAGAGAAAGCTGGTGGGAGAAGAACTGAAACGAAGGAAAAGCTGGCAGCCAAATGCTGGGAAGGGGTCAGATATCCTTAGTACTGAAAAGCGTCAAGGGGATTCTGTATTCATCCTGATGAGGATTTATAGAATAAAAGGGAAAGCCAGAAATCAGGTTTGGGAGGGCAGGTTTGAACGGGTTTGGGTATAAGCTCATGTCGAAAACCTGAGCTCTTGTATATTGTTAGGTGAAAGGAAGTCCCTGTAATTTTGTGATCCGATATCCGTAGAAACCTGGCCAACCTACTTAGGATAACCAAAGGCCTTCAAAACTTGAAGTAGAAAATATGTAAGTCCTCATGGAGATCATGACACACTTGTTAAAAAGATAATTGGAAAACTGGAAATGAGAATTCTTTGTGCTATAGAATGAAACAGACAGATTATTCTCCTCTGGAATAGGCAACATTTCTGTAGATAAAACTTTAAATCTTGCCCATCCTTCCAGTCCATCTCTGAGATGCTGCCCCCAACTAGATCCATTCCCTTCCTCTTGACTACATGCCAGTTAGAGATGAGGTCTCAAAACAGGTAGCCACAGCATACTCTTATGCCTGGAGCCACCAAGATTCAATTTTGCCCAAAACGTGAAATTTACTGGTTTTCCAACTGATTACCCATACTGCATCAGGGACATCTATCAGAGGGAGTGTTGAACTGAGTGGAGTGGGCCATCTTGCAAGGTAAAGTGGGGTTCAGCTTGCTGCCTATATAGAGGCATAAATTAAAGATGGCACCAAAGAAAACTTGCTTTTTTCCTTTTTGCTGAGAAATTTTTGTCTTAAGAGGTTATAAGACAATGAGGTCAGGAGCACCTGGGTGGCTCAGTGGGTTAAGCCTCTGCCTTTGGCTCAGGTCACGATCTCAGGGTCCTGGAATCAAGCCGCACCTCAGGCTCTCTGCTCAGTGGGGAGCCTGCTTCCCCCTCTCTCTGCCTGACTCTCTGTCTACTTGTGATCTCTCTCTCTCTCTCTCTCTGTGTCAAATAAATAAAATCTTAAAAAAAAAAAAGAATGTGGTCAGGACCATGCACAGTGCTGCTCAAACAGCAATACGACGTTTGTCACAAGGCAGCCCAGTAAAAGGCTTGGACAGTTTGGGGTCCAAGTCTTGATTTTGGCTCCAGTCACGATCTCAGGGTAGTGGGATCCAGCCCCACATTGGGCTCTACGCTCCCCCTGATTGTGTGTTCTCTCTCTCTCTCTAAATCTTAAAAGAGGAAAAAAAGGCAGCCAAATGGAAAGATACCTACAGAGGCATTTATAGATATCACAGAAAAGTGTTACCCAATAGCAGAGTCTACTTTGTTGTTGCTGTCTTGTTTTAATGTCACGGGGAGTATTTATTTATTTATTTATTTTAAAACTTTAAAAAATTTTTTTATTTTTTATAAACATATATTTTTATCCCCAGGGTTATTACTTTTTTTTAAGATTTCATTTATTTATTTGAGAGAGAGAGAGCATGAGAGAAAAGAGTTCAGAGGGAGAAGCAGACTCCCTGCAGAACAGGGAGCCCGATGTAGTACTTGATCCCAGGACTCCAGGATCATGACCTGAGCCGAAGGCAGTCGCTTAACCAACTGAGCCACCCAGGCGCCCCTCATTTGGAGTATTTAATCTTAAGTGTTGGGTACCTGGGTGTTAAGCATCTGCCTTCGGCTCAGGTTGTGATCCGAGGGTCCTCAGGCAGAGACCCACATCCAGTTCCCTGTTAAATGAAGAGTCTGCTCTCCCTGTGCTCCTCCCCCCACCCCACTCATGCTCGCACTCTCTCTCTCCCAAAAATAGTTAATTAATTTTAAAAAAATCTTAGTTTTGAAGAGTAAGCAGAGGAATGTTCTTGTATAGTCTAGCACCGTTATTCTACTTGCTTAATTTCAGACATAGAAAACAGTCATCTGGGGCACCTGGGTGGCTCAGACGGTTAAGCCTCTGCCTTTGGCTCAGGTCATGATCCCAGTGTCCTGGGATCAAGGCCCACAGCAGGCTCTCTGCTCAGGAGGGAGCCTGCTTCCCCCCCCCCCCCCCTCTGCCTGCCTCTCTGCCTGCTTGTGATCTCTGTCAAATAAATAAATTTAAATTTAAAAAAAAGAAAGAAAAAACAGTCATCTATGAGAGCAGAGTTCCAGAGGAAAAGTCTAAATGATCAAGTAAATTAATTTTAATCAAACCTTATCATCTCTATAGCAAAACCTTTACAAAGGCATAACCAATCCTTTCACAGAGTTATAACTTGTCTTAAGTTGCGTATTCCTTATAATTACCAATCTGTGTTCAATTAGATTTTTCATTTGTGTTTAGCTATCAATTAACTACCCATTATATGCTAACCACTGTCGCCTCAATTAATAATCTAAACGACTCTGTAAAGTGATCGAACTTTGGTTACTTGCTCTAGATCCCGGTTAACAAATACCAGAACCAAGATTCAGTCTTAGCCTTGCTTGCTCCAAAGTACTTGTGTTTAACTATTTTGCTAGTGCCTCAACTCCTAGAACAAAGTATATAGCAACTTACTTTCTTTAGTGTTTATGGGAAATATGCCGAGCCCATCTTTCAGTAACACCAAAGGAGTCTGTCTTAAAAAAAAAAAACCCAACTACTCTCCATGGTGATGTATCATGGAGGACTGCTTATGATGAAACAATGGGTCACATTATCTCCAGCCCACCCAGGTCATCAAAGGCCTCAGCAGGCTTCATTAACTGTTTGACTGCAATTTACAAAGGATATACCTGCATCCCATGCTGCCCAAGATGGGTAACATCCCCCGTTCCTCCCATATTTCCTGACACTGGTTGTGATGGGATTCACCCAGCACAGAATTTATAAGCAGGATTCAGTCCCACCAGACAGTGCTAGAAGAGTTCACTGATACACAAACCACTTTGCTCCGTGTATGTGAGGAGGGGAGTCAAAGAGTGCTGGAAGAGATTTAATTCAGGGGTTCAGGAGGGAAAAGGATAGGGTTTTTTGTGAATTTCCACTGCCTCCAAAAAAAGGGCTTCCAGAGCAGGTTAATAAGTTACTTTCTCAACCCCTTCTTACCAATAGTCTCAGCTGTCCACCACCCAGTGAAACCATGGCAGGGAAAATATATTTACCTAACTCCTGAGTGTCTTCTGAACATTGTAGAAGCCCACATGAAAGTCTGAAAACATGTCATATATATTTGTCTTCGAATCTTCTGGGATTGGCCCTTTTTTTTACTGTAGAATTGTCAAGTTCTTTTTTTCCTTTTTTTTTTTTTTAAGATTTTATTAATTTGACAGAGAGAGGGGAACACAAGCAGGAGGAGTCGGAGAGGGAGAAGCAGGCTTCCCGCTGAGCAGGGAGCCCCATGTGGGGCTGGATCTCAGGACCCTAGGATCATGACCTGATCCCAAGGCAGACACTTAACAACTGAACCACCCCGGTGCCCAGAATTGTCAAGTTCTTATGCCATGTGCTTAAATGACACACTGATCTGGGTGCCAAGAATACAAAAGTATACCAAAGTATTTGCCCTCGGAGAGCTTAGATTCCAGTGGGGGAGAGAGAAAGAAAATAGAATAAAATATTTCAACCTTTTTAAAAGATTATTTTAGGCACCTGGGTGGTTCAGTGGGTTAATGCCTCTGCCTTCAGCTCAGGTCATGGTCCCAGGGTGCTGGGATCGAGCCCCACATTGGGCTTTCTGCTCCTCAGGGAGCCTGCTTCCTCCTCTCTCTCTCTGCCTGCCTCTCTGCCTACTTGTGATCTCTGTCTGTCAAATAAAAATCTCTTTAAAAAAGACTATTTTAGGGCGCCTGGGTGGCTCAGTGGGTTAAGCCGCTGCCTTCGGCTCGGGTCATGATCTCAGGGTCCTGGGATCGAGTCCCGCATCGGGCTCTCTGCTCAGCAGGGAGCCTGCTTCCTTCTCTCTCTCTCTCTGCCTGCCTCTCAGTGTACTTGTGATTTCTCTCTGTCAAATAAATAAATAAAATCTTTAAAAAAAAAAAAAGACTATTTTAGAGAGAGGGAGATAACAGGATGTGGGGCAGAGGGAGAGGGAGAGAATTTTCAAGCGGACCTCTGCTGAGCGTGGAGCCCAGTGCAGGGCTTGATTTCATGACCCTGAGATCATAACCTGAGCCAAAACCTAGAGTTGGGCACTTAGCCGACTGAGCCACCCTGATGCCCCCAAATACTTAAACATTTTATATATGTATGAAGGAAACCAACTGGGGACTGAAGGAATAACTGAGGAGGGTCATCTTTAAGTAGGATAAGAGGAGGACTCTTGGCAGATAGGACAAGCGGAGCTAAAGGGAGAGAAGAAAGTGGTCATGGGAATAGTGGAACAGAAGCCCACTGGAAATACAGAAGCCCACCGGAAGTCCATTTAATTCCATAGGGCAACAAGTGTGAGGATACTCTTTGACATTTAGTGATGGGAGGAAATGTAGATGTTCCTCACTAGGCAAGTGGGCAAATGAAATGGTACACAGTTGATCCTTGAATGGTGCAGGGGTTAGAGCCACAGACCCCTGTTGCACCTTTGAAAATCTGTGTGTAACTTTTGACTCCCACGAAACTTAACTACTCAGAGCCTATGGTGGATGGGAAGCCTTGCAGATAATGTCAATAGTCCATTAAAACATTTTGTATGTTACATGTATTATACACTGTATTCTTATAGTAAAGTAAGCTAGAGAAAATGTTAAGGAAATCGTAAGGAAAATACATTTACAGTACTACACTTTATTTATTTAAAAAAACCTATGTATAAATAGACCCACACAGTTCAAATCTGTGTTGTTTAAGGGTCAAGTATATACTACACATCAGTTAAGGCAATGAACTAAATTTACATATAGCAATTCAGACCGGAGAGCTTAACACTGAGTGAAAAAGAAAATGTGATTTGTAATGCAGTGTCAATTTTGCTGTTTTTTTTAAAATACTTTAAAAAAATTTTTTTTTTAAACATGTAGCAACTATGCTACATGTTTTCAAGGATACATATATATTTAAATAAGCGACTTGGGGCACCTGGGTGGCTCAGTCAGTTGAGCATCTGCTTTTGGCTCAGGTCATGGTCCCAGGGTCCTGGGGTGGAGTCCTGCATCAGGCTCCCAGCTCAGTGGGGACTGGTTCTCCCTCTTCCTCTGCCTCTCCCTCTGCTTGTGCTTTCTCTGTCTCTCTCTTTCAACTGAAAAAATAAGATCTTTAAAAAAAAATGAAGTAGCATGTGCTTTCTCAAATCTCTACCATTGGCTTTGATATGGGGGTATACTGTTTGTTGATCCTGTTATATGTGGAGTTTCCTCCAACCTAGCTTGCATACACTTGTTCCAAGCTTCATGCTTCCTTTTTTGGCCCTAATAAGATTTTATTTATTTATTTGTCAGAGAGCGAGAGAGAAAGAGCAAGTGAGCTCAAGCAGAGGGAGAAGCAGGCTCCTTGCAGAGCGGGGGACCCAATGCTGGACTCAATCCCAGGACCCTGGGATCATGACTTGAGCCGAAGGCAGACACTTAACCAACTGAGCCACCTAGGCGTTTCCTTCTTCTGGCCTAATTCTTAAGCTTTTATGTCTTCTCTGGTTCTCACCTGGCTCCCTCTCTTGTGTTTTCCAAAAAGTGGTGCCAAAACTCAAGTTTGTGGTTTCTCCCCTGACCACAGAAGGAGGGAAAGACCCTGGCCTATTTTCTGAGATCACTCAGTTTACCAGACTCGTTCTCACTGCTGTACTTGGGAGCATGCATGTGGAGCTGTCCACCCCATAGAACTATGAGGAGGTGCCCTTGTATCATCGTCCTCTCAGCTTTTAGGGATTTTTTTTTTCATTTTTACTTACCAGTTTTATAATTATATAACTCCACCATCAAAACTGTGAGACAAGGTATCTTAGAAGATATCTAGATTGTATTCCTGTCCCCTCCATCATTTTTCTTCCATTGTCTTCCAGACCACTGCTTTATTTTATTGGGGCCTTGTCTTTTTGTTGGGTCTATCTTTTTTTATGAAATATGCAAAATTAGATATATATGTTTATATATTTTATGTACATTATAATATATAATTCTATCTCCTTTCTCTGATGAAATTGCAATACACAGTTCTCCATCTTTTTTTCAAGAAAGTAATATATTCCATGGATCCATCACTCCATTGTGGAATTTATGGAGATTTTCTTATCCTTTTTTATTTTTTATTTTTATTTTTTTAAGATTTTATTTATTTATTTGACAGAGAGAGATCACAAGTAGGCAGAGAGGCAGGCAAAGAGAGAGAGAGAGGGAAGCAGGCTCCCCGCTGAGCAGAGAGCCCAATGCGGGACTCGATCCCAGGACCCTGAGATCATGACCTGAGCCGAAGGCAATGGCTTAACCCACTGAGCCACCCAGGTGCCCTCTTATCCTCTTTTAAAGCTGCATAGAGGGCACACAGATGGCTCAGTTGGTTAATCGACTGCCTTCTGCTCAGGTCATGGAGTCCTGGGATGAAGTCCCACACTGAGTTCCCTGCTTGGCAGGGACTCTGCTTCTTCCTTTGACCCTCCCCCCTCTCATGCTCTCTCTCTCTCTCTCTCTAAAATAAATAAAAATCTTAAAAAAAAATAAAGCTGCAGAGAATAGAATTGCTCTGTATAGATGTACCATAGTTATTTCAACCAGATTCCTATTGATGAATATCTGGATTATCTCAAATTTCAGTGTATTTGGAACTTACATTGCTACTTGGATGCCTTTAAATCAGGTTCCAAATTCCTAATTGCCACACACCACATTTCTAATATCTTAGCCCAAGCTGGACCTGTTGAGCTAATGTCATTCCAGGCACACATTCCCAAGACCAGCTCTCCCTGCAACCACGAATGGAGCCAGCCTAAGGCCCTTCAAACCACTCCTCAGCCCCCTACCTCCCTGATGATGAAGTCCTCTTCTGCAAATGTTGGATCCTGGCCACAAACAACTGCTGACCAGATCTCATTGCACAAACCTTTGGTCCTCCTTCTTTTGGGGCTTCAAAACAGTGATGTCAGAATGGGGGCTTCCATCCTTCAAGAGACTGTTGGGACTCCCATCTGCAGTGTGTGTTTAATCTCAGTATCCCAGTATCCCTAAGGGCTCAGCTGTCTACCTGGGAGCTCAAGGAGAAGCCTCTTCTTTTCATGTCCCCCACCTGTGCCATCAGGACACTTCCTGGATGTTTTTCCATGGCTGATCATCTGGTCTAACTCAGCTTCACCTTTCCCCTAGGCTACCGAAAAGTTCTCGTAACTGGTTTGCCTGGTTGTTCTACAATTCTTTTTTTTTTTTTTTTTTAAGATTTTATTCATCCATTTGACAGACAGAGATCACAAGTAGGCAGAGAAGCAGGCAGAGAGAGAGGCGGAAGCAGGCTCCCCGCTGAGCAGATAGGCCGATGTGGGGCTCGATCCCAGGACCCCAAGATCATGACCTGAGCCGAAGGCAGAGGCTTAACCTACTGAGCCACTCAGGCGCCCCTGTTCTACAATTCAATTCAGTTTGGACACTTACCTACCTGGCGATAGAATCAGATTCCCCAAGTCCTATAGGACTGACCTTTCATGCCCTTTCAGATGCCAGTTGCAAACCCATGTTACTTCTGAGCAACAGTCTTCTGAGTGACCAGTTGTAGATTGGAGGTTCCCACACCCCTCTGTAGACTTCAGCTGCCAAGTTGCTAACCTGTATTTCTGACCAGCTGGCTATAAATCAGAGGTGACCTTCTCCCTTGGGTTCAATTAAGGTTTTAGGGTGGTGCACAGAACTCAGAAACATTTTACTTCCTGGATCACTAGTGTGTTATAAAAGGATGTGACTCAGAAGAGCCAGAAGGAAGAGATGTGTAGGGCAAGGTTCAGTGGAAAGAGCAAAGAGCTTCCATGCCCTCTTTTGATGTCCCACTCTTCCCAGATCTCCACATGCTCACCAAGCAGAAGCTCTCTGAAATGCTTGAGTTTTTATAGACGTGTGGTTGCATAGGCATGATTGATTAAATTGTTGGCCTTTGGTGATTGATTCAACCTCTAACCCCCTTTCCCGCCCCCAGAATCAGGGGGTGGGACTAAGAGTTCCAACTCTCCAATCACAGGTTTGGTTTCCTGGCAACCAGGGGGCACCCTTAGGCGGGAATCAGAAAGTCACTTAATTAACATAACAAAAGACACCTTTCCAGCTCTCTTAGGAAACCTTGTCACTTAGGTTTTTGAAGTTCTGCACTAGAAATAGAGATGAAGATCGTATTATTTCTTATTATAAATCAGAATAGCACGGAAGCTGAAAAGTCAGCCTTAGAAAAGGTCAAATGATTTCAAAGCCACCCACGAGCATCATCAAAAAAGAACTCAAAATTTTTTTTTAAAGATTTTATTTATTTATTTGACAGAGATCACAAGTAGGCAGAGAGGCAGGCAGTGAGAGAGGAGAAAGCAGGCTCCCTGATGAGCAGAGAGCCCAATGCGGTCTTGATGCCAGGACTCTGGGATTATGATCTGAGCTGAAGGCAGAGGCTTTAACCCACTGAGTCACCCAGGTGCCCAAAAGAGCTCAAATCTTTAAAGGTATATAACAAATTCCAGCACAAACAACATAAGACTGACACTGGCATAGAATTAAAAAATATATATATATATACATATATTTTATATATATATATAAAAAAGATGGAAAGAAGCAGGAAAATATAACTCACAAGGAGATTAAAATTAACCAACAAAAATAATGTTAATCAATTAATCAATAATAATTACAATTATATGATTATGATTAATCAATTATAATTATAATTACAATTATTACAATTAAAATTATATGATTATGATTAATCAATTAATAAAAATAGTTCTAGAAAAGACATGGATGATAGAATCAGTAGATGAGGGCCTTCAACAGCAATTATAAAGATACTATTCTCACTTTTTTCAAGACAGTAAAGGAAAAATCAGGAGCACAAAGTGATTTTATTAGGGTTCTTCAGAGAAACAGAACCAATAGATCTCTGAGTGTGTGTGTATATGTTCTATTCCAAGTCCAAAGGCTCTCAGCGGCAGCTTCCATTCAAACAGAAAGTCCTAAAATCTCACTTATTCAATGTCTGGGAAACTTACTTCCATTCCCCAGCATTGGCGTGTTCCAGGCATTCAGGAACCCTTCGATGGACGACAGCAATTGATAACTCTGCCTGCATTTCTCCAAGGATAAAATCCAGACTACCCTGGTTACTGCCTGCAACCCCAGTTCCTCGGGCCCCTTCCTGGACATCATCACATCTCATCCGGATCCTGCTCAGTACACATGCTGCAGCCACGTTGACCTTCTCTCATTTCCAATATGGTGGGCAGTATCTTTGGCTCATGGCCCATAGCTCTGCCCCCTTTGCCTTTCCCTCTCCCCTCCACCCATACTCCCAGTCACCTAACTGGTATCAGCTCTCAGGTCTGATGAACAATGCACACCCTCCTTGCGAGGTCTTCACTGACTCTGAGACTCCCCGCGGATCGCGCGAGGTGTTCTGCCCTCCTTTACCTCTTCAAGAACTTTACAAGTGGAGGGTGCCTCCTCTCCTATTCCTCTGCAAACTCGCTGACACCAAGGGTCTTGTGCTCACCGCAAATGAACCAAATGCCCTGTGAGAACGACGCTGCTTCTCGCTATGTGCACTGAAGTCCCCCAGAAGGCTTTTCAAAACGCCTAAGCAGGTGCCTGGGTGGCACAGTTGGTTAAGCAACTGCCTTCTGCTCAGGTTATGATCCCAGAGTCGCAGACTGAGTCCTACATTGGGCTCCCTACTCCACAGGGAGTCATGCTTCTCCCTCTGACCTTCCTCCCTCTCATGTTCGCTTTCTCTCTCTCTTAAACAAATAAAACCTTAAAAAAAAATATTGCCTAAACTAGAATTCTACTCTTCAGCCCTGGGAGTGATTAGCACATGGTGGGATTTACGTTGTTTGTTAAAAAAGTTTTTGCGCTTCGTTCTAATAGACACAGTTTTGAGAACCATGGCCCTAGAAGTACCGAGAGATTTTCAGTGGTTTCTGCCTAAATTAGCTTATAGCATTCAGCGAAACAGAGACTTTATTAGCTTCTCGACACAATGTGGTAATATGGGAGAATTTCCTGGAGACTCTCTAAACTTTTAAAAACAATTTTTAAAATATTTTAATTATTTACTTTGAGAAAGAGAGAGAGTGTTTTCACACAAGCAAGTGCGGGGAGGGGCACAGGGAGTGAATCCTCAAGCAGATCCCCGCTGAGCAGGGGACCCCCCCCCCCTCCCCCCGGCCAACACTGGGCTTCATCCAAGGATCCATGACCTCACGACCTGGGCCAAAATCCTGCAGATTTGCCACACAGATTTGGTCAGCTCTTGCTCATCAGACTTGATCTAATCCCAAGTGAGCCTGACCAGCCTACAGTCTATGGTTCCCAATGTTGGTCAGGGGCATTCAAGGTTGAGATGTTTCTGCTCTCAGTGGTAAATCGCTCTTTGTCCTGTTCTCTGAGATGATGCGAAATTGTGAGCGATCTGACGATCGGTCTCTTCATAGTGATTCACAAACACCAGAGAAGCATAATACAACTTCGGAGCCTTTGTTCTAAAAGCTCAGAGCCCCAGATGCCGCCGCTCACAGACAATGGGTGTTCCCGGACCAAGTCTGTGCCCCAGGATACCTTGCCATTCACACTGGTTTCTGGGGCACCACAGAGTGAGAGGTAACCTTGACTTCTGGGTCTTCAAGGGAACATAGTACCATGACGTTCCCATGACACACTTGGCATACTCCATACTGTCATATGGCATGGACTTGTCCCTGGAGTCCTGGGACAGATGGGGAACAGGGAGCTGGTGGTTGAGTGTATGGGTCTTGAGGCCCTAGCCTAGGATGCCCCCAGCCTACAGATGGGAACACAAAGGGGAAAGTGCCTAGATCCCTTGGAATGCCTGGGGCATCTGCTTCTTCTGTTCACCTCATGGAGCAGAGACCAAGAAGACTGAGCATATTCAGGGCCTGGGAACCCACGGGCATCTGCTTTACAGCATAGAGTCCCCAGTCAACCTGGAGAATGATTCCCAGGGAGAAGGGCAGCTGAGCCCAGACCAGGCCACTTCAACCTCAGTAAGGTGGATCAAGCCCATGCATGCCTGTAAGTGACCAAAAAACTCCTTTATCTATAAGTGTCCCTTATGTGCAGAAAGAATGTTGGGGAGAGGAGAGTGAGGAGAGTGACATCCTAAGTCACCCAGGAAGCTGAGTTCCAAATTGTCCCTTGGCTGTTGTCTCCATTATTCTGGGATCCTTCCAATACTGGCCCTCAGGTAGAAAGAGAGGAGGTCTGTCTTACGCAGTTTCAATTTTCAATTTCATGATGGGTTTGAGGAAGAGAAAGAGTCACGAGTATTGGACTGTGATATTCCTTTGTCCCTCAAAGGTCAAGCTTCAAACTGTTTATAAGACCTGGATCTTGTTCAGGTCATGAAGGATGCCCTGGGATGGTCAAGGAGTCTCAGTGCGGGAGGGAAAGGGGAGAGGTGATGAGTAGAAAGACAGGTCCCAGATTCCTGAGGAAGCTGAGCATCCTCCCTGCCCCTTGTTCTGTTTTAGGGTCCCACCCAAGCCCCAGTCACAGGATATCTCTTACCTCTCAAGCGGAACTGGGGTCTGGGTTCAAATTTTCTTAAAGTTCAGATCTGGATCATAATCAGAGAAGGGTTCCATCCATGCTGCTAGGGACTCTGCAGGGATGAAAGGCAGGAAATGGGCATGGACTTGACCATGGAGGGTTCGTGTTTGAGGCCTTCCGTTATGGTTTCTGAGGATTCTCTGTGTAGCTAACATGTGTGGGGGTCCCAAAGCCTCTCTCCAGATGGAAGGTGGGTGGTGGTCCAGGCCTGGATCAGGTAACGGTGAGCTGGGAGGTCAGCTGCATCTGTACTGGGAAGACTTGAGAGAGAGAAAGGCACATAGAGAGTTCATGAGGACATCACTCACCCTCCTGAATCCTTGCCAATGATCCAGCCATGCCCAGGGGCCATGTCCACTCTAAGAAAGCCCAGGGGAAAAGTTCTTCAGGACGAGTGCTCCGTGGACAGGGTAACTAGCTTTAATGGAACAGAATGACTGTACAGTGAAATGTTGTATGCATTCTGGCTATTGCAGAGAAAGCCTTAGGAACCTATCCCTGGGGAGAATGAGTATTTTGGTCTTTTGACTTCAATGCCAGTGGCTTCCATTATAGTTCTCCCCTTAATAATCGTCTTCATCTTCCTCTACCGGCAATGAAACCTCTGGTTTCTTTGAAGCTCCTCATTCTCCACCCTCCAGACATCTTGACATCAGACAGGAATGCAGCCTTGGGCAGAGAGACTCACGGGTGTTGATGCACTTGTGATATCCCCCACCCCCATCAAAGCCCCAGCAGCCTCCAGGGCCTTTCCTGTGCTCCAGTCCTATATTCCACTGCCTCAACACTGCCCATGGCCATAAACCCTTCCTGTCTGATTCACGGGCTGAGTCCCTGTTGAACATGCGTAAGAAATCTCCCCGCTATTCTGTCCTCCAGCTTCTTCAGAGAAACCCGTGCGTTTCTAGTCAGCAACACAGCAAACTCCTCCCTGACAGACTTGATTAGCTCCTCGGCAGGACCCAGGTCCTCTATCTGTCTGTGGGCTCATTGTCCACTTTGGGCCTCTCCCAGTGGCTGGGCTGCCTCTTCCTTTTCGTCTATTGGTCCTGCTCTTGACCTGGTTCTAGCTCTCTCTGTCCTGAGGTCTGTCCTTGTCTTAGTGTCCTGGTCACAGAGGGCACATAAGCTGCAATTTCTTTTCAAATATGTTCATGTTTGACTTTGGAGGTTTCTATTCTTTTTTTTCTTTTTTTTTTAAGATTTTATTTGTTTGACAGACAGAGATCACAATTAGGCAGAGAGGCAGGCAGAGAGAGAGAGAGGGAGAGAGAAAGAGAGAGAGAGAGAGGAGGAAGCAGGCTCCCCGACAAACTGAGAGCCCAATGCTGGGCTTGATCCCAGGGATCATGACTGGAGCTGAAGGCAGAGGCTTTAACCCACTGAGCCACCAGGTGCCCCTGGAGGTTTCTTTTTTTCTGCCTGCTCTTGCCTATCCGTCTGGGTGGTGGGAACGCTGCCTCGGGGAGGAAAGGATCTGGGTGAGCTCACTGATGACCATATTGCCTTGGTCAGTGTGGACTGGGCTTCTGAGGTAGGGCAAGGCACCTTGCTGTGGATGGGGCAGGAGGGATACTCGTGGAAGCACGGCCTCCTTTGGGCCCATCCCATGGACCACGTGGCCTGGTGGGACCATCTCGTGACTCCTCAAGAGTGTGTGGTAAACTCTGGCCTCCAGAGGTGTTTTATTTATTTATATATTTTTAAAATTTTATTTATTTACTTGACAGAGAGAGAGAGAGCGCGCGCGCGCGAGAGAGAGTTGGGGGGCGGGGAAGTGGGAGAGGGAGAAGTAGGCTCCCCACTGAGCAGGGAGCCTGATGCAAGGCTTGATTCCAGGACCCTGGGATCATGACCTGAGTGGAAGGCAGACGCTTAACCAACTGAGCCACCCAGGTGCCCCCTTCCCTGGAAGTGTTTTAAATTCCCCCCCCCTTTTTTTTTTTTAAGATTTTATTTATTCATTTGACAGAGAGAAAGAGATCACAAGTAGGCAAGCAGCAAGCAGAGAAGAGGGGGAGGGAAGCAGGCTTCCCGCTGAGCAGAGAGCTGATTTGGGGCTTGATCCCAGGACCTTGAGATCATGACCTGAGCCAAAGGCAGAGGCTTAACCCACTGAGCCACTCAGGTGCCCCTAAATTCCCTCTTCATCTCAGGATCTGATCCTCATCTTTACGGGCTTCCTTCTATGGATTTTCCAGCAGTTCCTCTTCCTCTTGCCCTTTGCTGGAAATCAGAGCTTGGACCTTCTGAAGCAAAGAAAAATACAAACCTTTTCAAAAGTTGTCAAGTCAGTTTGATTCATGGTACTTAACTGCACCACAGAACAAAGCCAGTATTATTTAAAGGAATAGAAAGTATCCAATACCTAACAATGTAAAATGCCCAATGCTGACCTCTGTATAAATTACCGAATGCTGAGGGGGCCTGGGTGGCTCAGTAGGTTGGGTGCCTGCCTTTGGCTCAGATCATGATCCTGGAATCCTGGGATGGAGCCCTAAGTAGTCAGGCTCTCAGCTCAGCAGGGAGCCTACTTCTCCCTCTCCCTCTGCCTGGCACTCTGCCCACTTGTTCTCTCTCTGTTGAATAAATAAAATCTTATTTAAAAAAACATATTGTAAAAAAAATTACCAAATGCTGTTTAAAGAAGAAAGAAAAAAATAATAAAATCGCCAGGCATGATATTAACTACCAGCAGGAAAATCGCTCAGAAATTATAGAGAGGGTGAAATTACTAGACAAGGGCTTCAAGAAGCTGTTATGAATAGGCTACCTGTGGTCCAGCACGTGGGGAGAGCATGAGCACAGGAAGGAACTCAAGAACATCAATAGGACCTAAACAGAACTTTGAAGATGCAAAATGAGTGGGTCAGACAAAAAAAAAAAATCAAAACAGACACACAGTCCCATTAAAATCAGGAATTTGGGGGCACCTGGGTGGCTTAGTTGTTAAGCATCTACCTTCAGCTCAGGTCATGATCCCAGGGTCCTGGGATCGAGTTCCACATCGGGCTCTCTGCTCAGTGGAGAGCCTGCTTCTTCCTTTCCCTCTGCTTGCTGCTCCCCCTACTTGAGCTCACTCTCTGTCAAAAAAGTAAATAAAATCCTTAAAAAAAAAAAAGATTCATCCATGTTAAAAAAAAAAATCATGAATTTTGAGGGGCACCTGGGTGGCTTAGTTGGTTAAACAACCGACTCTTGATTTCTGCTCAGGTCATGATCTTTGGGTCCTGAGATTGAGCCGTGCATTGGGCTCCACGCTCAGTGCACAGCCTGCTTGAGATTCTCTTCCTCTGCCCCTCCCCCTCCACCCATGCGCACTCTCCCTCTTAAACAAACAAACAAAACAAACCCAGGAGTTTTTTTTTTTTTTTTTTAAAGATTTTTATTTATTTATTTGACAGAGATCACAAGTAGGCAGAGAGGCAGACAGACAGAGTGGGGTAAGCAGGCTCCCCGCTGAGCAGAGAGCCCGATGCGGGGCTCGATCCCAGGACCCTGGGATCATGACCTGAGCCGAAGGCAGAGGCTTAACCCGCTGAGCCACCCAGGCGCCCCAAACCCAGGAGTTTTTAAGGATTGTCCCAGGAAGTATTTCAGAAGCAGTATCCACAATGTCATGTCTTCTGGAGCCACAGTGGTGGGTGTCTGGTCCCAGCTCCAGGAAGTAGCTACCGCCCACTCTGCCCAACTAGCGTGGTTAAATCTTTCATGACACATGCCTTGAGGACTGTTTGAGTTTACTATTTGTGACCATCAGAGAAACATGCAGGGCTCCTAATTTAGTAGCTGCATAAGTGCTTATGAAATGAAAGACAAAGAATCCAGCCATCTTCCCATGGACACCCAGGAATGATGATCCTGGCCTTGTCTTTTGACTTCAGGAGATCAGCTGCATGGGAGGTTTCTGGACCCCACTCAGAATAAAAGTCGAGTCTTGGAGACCATCCACTCCAATTGTCCCTACTCCTTCAGATTTCTGGCATCTATATCAGGACAGCGTCTGAGGAGGCAGGGAAGGGGGCTTTATAAGGAGGGGCAACTTCTTAAGTCAGCTCAGGCTCAGGGTTTTTCTAGCTCAAGAGGAATCCTGAAAACATCACAGGCTCTTTGTTTCCATAGACAGATTCCAGGTCACCCTTTCCTGATGCCCAGATGACCAGGGAACCCTCTAATGAGACACCGAGGCTCCCACTCCAGGCCCGTCCTATCCACCCCACCCAGACTGCTTAAGGGACCACGTTAGACTAAACCCTGACCATGTTACCCCCAGCCCCTCCCCAGATGCTACCAACAACCAAGTTTCCCTCTCCAGCCTGGCGCCCCTGTCATGCAGTAGGAAATCCAACTTTCAGGATCCCCTTGGCCTCCAAGCTCAGCGGGACCCCACTCAGAGTATCCTCCCCCAGTGTCACCCTCGTCACCTGCGATAGAACTCCTGTTCAGGGCTCCTCCCTTTGGGTCGATGGGGACCTTCCGGGCTGTTTCCAGAGCAGAAATGCAGAAACAACTCCTGGATTCTTCTGACCACCACACTCACCATTCTTCTCAAGCAGAAATGACAGACATCCCATCTTCTAAATATATGTGTCATTAACTGTTTTGTTTTCCGAGATGGGAATGAAACCTGTCCAGGCGTTAAGAGGATTTCCACCAATGGCAGGCATTACACCTCCTGGGAATCCTGCTTGTATTTGCCTCCGTGGGCCGCCCACCGTTCTGTGACTTTTCAGAACATCCTTGTGCACCGGACAGCTTCAGGTCAGGCTGTGGCTCCGGCCACACTTAACTTCCCTGTTACTCTGTTCTTGACTACCCCTCTGTTTAGCAGAACTTCCTGGTCCAGTCTAGCTCAGCCCCAGGTTCTACAAATTCAGCAAACTCATGAATCCTTGCCTGTAAGTGAATTCATGTGTAAAACAGTGGCCTGGGCGGTGGGGGGGCGCCTGGGTGGCTCAGTGGATTAAAGCCTCTGCCTTCGGCTCAGGTCATGATCCCAGGGGCCTGGGATCGTGCCTTGCATCAGGCTCCCTGGTCAGAGGGGAGCCTGCTTCCCCCCTCTCTCTGCCTGCCTCTCTGGCTACTTGTGATCTCTCTCTGTCAAATAAATAAATAAATAAATAAAATCTTTAAAAACAAACAAAAAAACAGTGGCCCAGGCCTGATTTTTCAATGGAATCAACTGGAAAGCATTTCAAAGGTCCATCTCTGTGGTTAAAAGTTAATCATCCTGGGACGCCTGGGTGGCTCAGTTGGTTGGGCAGCTGCCTTCGGCTCGGGTCGTGATCCCAGCGTCCTGGGATCGAGTCCCGCATCGGGCTCCTTGCTCAGCGGGGAGCCTGCTTCTCCCTCTGCCTCTGCCTGCCATTCTGTCTGCCTGTGCTCGCTCTCTTTCCCTCTCTCTGACAAATAAATAAAATCTTTAAAAAAAAAAAGAAAAAAAAAAAAAAGTTAATCATCCTGGGCTGGGTCCCAGGCCTTGGTGTTTGGGGAGAGCTGCCTGGGCTTGTCCTGTCTGCAGCCTGGGCTGCGATCTGCTGCCCCCTAGAGGAACATCGTGCCCTTTGCGGTGAGCTGCACCTGAGTCCTTGGTCCTTCCCACCTACTCATGCTCCAGAGACTCTCCTAAAGTCTCAAGGAGGGGGTGTGTGCAGAGAAACTCTTCTTAAAATAGGTTGGATGGGGGCACCTGTATGGCTCAGTGGGTTGGGCCTCTGCCTTCGGCTCAGGTCGTGGTCTCAGGATCCTGGGATCAAGTCTCGCATCGGGCTCCCTGCTCAGCGGGGACCCTGCTTCTCCCCTCCCTCTGCTGCTCCCCCCACTTGTGCTCTCTCTCCTTCTCTCACTCTCTGTCAAATAAATAAATTCTTAAAAAAAAAAATAAGTTGGATGCGGGGGGTGGGCTTTGCTTTTTCTCTGAGGAAAAAGAACACTCTCGGAGGCTCTTTAGGGTAGAGGACTCAGACCCGATCTAGGAAAGATTTTTCTGAGATTTCAGATTTATTCCAGAGGAGCACGTGGATTTTGAGGACATTATGTGGCCATTTTTAGGGCTTCTTGTCTTCCTACAGATGAGGAAATACAGGCATTGAGTTCTAAGACTTGAAAAAAAATCTTCTAACACAGAGGAAATTTTTTCAAGATTTCACTGTAACAAAACAAAACAAAACACCCAACTATGACATTTTTAGGGTAAATTTTTGAAACATGAAGGACACTTTCTTGGTGGGCTAGAACATGAGGAAGAAAAGCCATTGAAGGTGAAGCAAGCGTGAGGAGATAGTGGGGGTTGCTGTGTGAAGGACTGTCTTCCAGGTCAGAAATGCGGGTTATCATGAGCCAGGGGTCATTTCTGATGTGGCAAGATGGTGACAGGGAAGGATTTTATTTCCAAAGATAAAATGGAGTCTTCTGAGTGACAGAAGGAAAATTAAGAGGGATCAGGCATCCTGAAATAAGGGAATTTGGGCAAATAAGAAAAATGTGGGTGGAGAATCTATGGCAATTTCTACCTAATGATGTCCTAAGAAGCTGAAGTAGGCTTTCTCAAAAGGCTGGAGTTGAGTTCATCATGGGGGCGAATGCTTGGTGTGAGGCCCAGTTTGTGGAGAGAGTCAGTGAGAAAGAGAGAGAGTGAGGGGGGAGGGAGCAGAGAGAGGGGATAAAAGACTTCAGGATGGTGTCAAGTCTCCCTGGGAAATATGCCTTCATGAAGAGGCCATGTCCACTTTGAGGCCAGGACAGTGTCCCTCAGGGCCACGGCTAGGCCTCCCACTTACTGAGGAGCAAACGGGAGAGAAGAGCAGGGGGCATGCTGGAAAGGCCAGGACTTCTTTCTGATAGGTGCAAGGAACCTATGAGCTGGCCTGGGTGAGAGAATTCTCTGGAGATCATGGGCCAGGCTGGGCTTAAAGTTACTCCCTTAATAGCCAGGAGCTGGAAAATAGAGAAAACCCTGAAAACTGTGGATCTTCTACTAAGAGCCCAGGATTCTCTGTGGGGCCTCCCCATAAACACAGGCGCAAAGCTTCCCACCCTGGCCCTTGGCTTTTCTCCTTAAAGGTCAATAGGAGTCTTGTAAAAAAGGAAATGTATTTCAATATAATTTAGAGTTGGTTCTATCTATTTTCTAAAAGATTTTATTTATTGATTTGACACAGAGAGAGAGAACACAAGACAGCAGAGAGAAAGGCAGAGAGAGAGGGGGAAGCAGACTCTCCGCCAAGCAGAAAGCCCGATGTGGGGCTCGATCCCAGGACCCTGGGATCATGACCTGAGCAGAAGGCAGACACTTAACGGAATGAGCCACCCAGGCACCCCCAGGTTTGTTTGTTTGTTTGTTTTTTAAATTCCCTGTGGAACTTCAGGGCTTTATGAAAATCCCACCACTTGGGGCAGAGTACCTGAGCCTGACCTGGAACCTAAAGGTGGACTCTAGAGGGGTGGGTGGATTTGATAATCTGTTCTTCAGATGTCTGTAGGGTGGTTTTTTAGGGGCCATGTGAGGAAAGGCTGTGTTCAGTTTCAGATTACAGAAAAATCATCAACATAGGGGAAATTGTTTTTATCCTTCAGGTTACAGCAACGTTGTCAGTGAAATATAATGCAATTAAAAATACTTCGTGAGTAAATTGAAGTTTTTCAGCTGAGCATTAGAAATAGGGACTCTGGTGTTAGTATCTTACAGGCAGAAATACTTGGAGTTAACATGCTAAGTTTTCTTGGAGGAAGGCCTTCAGGCATCAGAATTGTGAGTGCCTGGGTGAGCCCCAGGAGAGTTGCTGAAGTGCCATGGAAGTAACTAGAAGTGTTTCCAGAAGTAGATCAGATTCTTGGATGGCATAAAAAAATTTTTAGGAGTGACCTGTCAGGGGGATGGAGATTGGAGCAGAGAGAGAACACAGTGATCAGCGCACCTGGGTGGCTCAGTGGGTTAAAGCCTCTGCTTTTGGCTCAGGTCATGATCCCAGAGTCCCAGGATCGAGCCCCACATCGGGCTCTCCGCTCAGCGGAGAACCGGCTTCCTCCTCTCTCTCTCTGCCTGCCTCTCTGCCTACTTGTGATTTCTGTCTGTCAAATAAATAAATAAAATATTAAAAAAAAAAAAAAAAAAGAACACAGTGATCGCCGGAATGTTTGAGGCCATTTTAACCCAAATGTGTGAGGAGAGGCTGAGTGTAGTGACATGGGGTCTGGGGAGAGGGGCTCAGACGCACAGTTACTAACTCGGTGCTATTGGTGACTCCCCCTGCCCCTCCCACCAGAGGCAGCCTTGCCTCCCCCACTATTAGACTTTCCAAACCCTGGAGGTGGTGGGTGGGGGGAGGGGTGTCTCTGCTGCCCCCTGGTGGCCTCTGACTCCTCCTGCAGGTCTCTGGGGAAAGCAGGGACCAGGAGGCCCTGATGTCTGCATCTTCCACGTCAGAACCTGGGTCAGAGCAGCTTCATGTTCAGTCCTGTCTTCTCGGATGCTTCCTGAAATCTGAGGGCAGCAAGCTGTCTCTGGAGGCCTCCGAGTGGCTAGGTTGGGGTGTGTCCTGCCTACAGCCACATTACAAGACCCCTTTGTTAGACAAAAGAGGGGAACACAGCCCCTGGGGGGCCTGGGGCTGCTGCTGCTTTTCTGTGCCCGGAAGGTGAGGACGTAGAGCCCAGGCATGATCGGGTTCAGGCACCAAGGCCTCTGCTTACCTAAGATCGTGGAGGAGGGAGGAGGGAGTCCAAGATGGGGTGGCTGTGCCTGTGCCTGTGCCTGTGTTGGACTAATCTGTGGAGTGGATTGCCCACCCCCTCGCATCTCTCTGCCTGGGCTTTGGCCCAGAAAATGAGGCCTTTCAGGGGTGTCCTCTAGGGACCAGTAAGCCACCTCGGTTCTCCTTTTTTTTTTTTTTTTTCTTTTAAGATTTGTATTTATTTGTCAGAGAGAGAACACAACTAGGCAGAGCGAGAATCAGGCTCTCCACTGAGCAAGGAGCCAGATGTGGGACTCAGTCCCAGGACCCTGGGATCATGACCTGAGCTGAAGATGTTAAAAAGAAGTGTTGAAAAGAAAACGCTTAACTGACTGAGCCACCCACTGACTGAGCCACCCATCTCTGTTCTTCTAAAGCTTCCATTCCCCACAAAAGGCAATATTCATCAAAGGATAGCACTCCTCCGTATTTTGAATAATCTTATTAGTAAAAGGAGTGTGAATTGTGCATAATAAGTTTTTCCTTTTTTTTAAGATTTTATTTATTTATCTGATAGAGAGAGAGATCACAAGTGGGCAGAGAGGCAGGCAGAGAAAGGCGGGGGGGAGCACACTCCCTGCTGAGCAGAGAACCTGATGCAGGGCTTGATCCCAGGATCCCAAGATCATAACCTGAGCCAAAGGCAGCGGTTTAACCCACTGAGCCACCCAGGTGCCCCATAATAAGTTTTTTAAGAGAAAGACTGGACTAAGTTGGGATCTACAATAGAAGAAAAAATTCATCAACTTCTAAGAAACGTGGAGAAAGATGTGACTGAGTGACCTCTTGTACACATAGACTGCAAAGAAAATATTTCCCCAAGTCTGACTATGAAAAAACTTCAGCTCAATTTTAGCAGGAGGATGAGGTCCAGTACTGGTCAGTTAGCAGACAGCGCTGAGGCAGGGTCGTGGGGATTTGCCTCAGAAGGGGCCTTGTTCACCTTCCCGTCACTGGGACTCTGGGCAAAGACAGAGCTCCAGGTGCATAGAGCCGTAAGCCTGCCCCCATCCGCCACCTGGAGCTGCCCTGTGGCCTTGGAGGGTCGTAAAAAGCTGGATAACCCCATTGCTAACTTTCCAAAGATCAGGAATAATTGCTCTATGGACCTAAGAGCCAGTTCTATGAAAGGCAATCGCGGAGGAAGGTGGCACTCCCAGGAGCACACTTGGGCAGGTGCGAGGCTCTGAGTGACAAACCTACCTTTGGTAATAAAGTATTAGAAGTGTTTCTTTGGGGCGCCTGCCTCTCCCACTCTCCCTGCTTGTGTTCCCTCTCTTGCTGTGTCTTTCTCTGTCAAATAAATAATATCTTAGAAGGAAGGAAGGAAATAAAAAAAAGAAATGTTAAAAAGAAAAGAAAGAAATGTTTCCAGAAAATAAATAAATAAATATTTCCTTTGGGTAACAGGAACTAGGAAACCAGTAGCAAACCTACTTGCCCAGTGAAGCTCTATGTGGTGAGCTCTATGTGGAAAATGGCGCTGTCAGGTCTTCCGGCTGGTTGTGGTTTGTCTTGTGTATGTGACGCCCTGGGTTAGGAGTCCATCTCTGTAATCTTGCTAAGGGATCGTGTTGTGGCTGCCACAGTCTGGTTTAATGCTTATTCAATTTTTTTTTTTAACCTGTTTTCTTTCTACCTTTGTGGAGGAATTGTTTGGGGTGGCAGGAGATCTTGTTTTTAACCTTTTTTCTCCCACAGGAAGTGGGTATCCTTGTGCTAGAGGGAGCCTAAGACTTGACCCACAGAAACCTTCCCCTCCTCCTACAGTGACCAGCCAGTGCCCAGGATGGGAGCCCCCCACCCCCTGCAGTAGAGTCTGCTGGATCAGGGACCTCTGGAAGGCAGCTGGGAGCAGCCCATCCCTCCTCCTTTCCTGGTGGTTCACCTCTTCCTGCTGCTCTATGGGAGGCTCCACGCTCCTGCGCCCCACCCTCCCATGTTACAGCCAAGTCCTGGGCGCCACTCTGTTCTGTCCTTTGTCAGGTCCCAGCGAGCCAGTGAGGGTCCTTGGGAACAAGCCCCTCCCTGTGCACCCAGGACACTCCCAGCTGGCTGGGATCCCTTTTCTTGCAGAGCAAAGCTGCTAGCCAAGCAGCAATCCTAGATTCAAATGAGTCCCAGACACCAATAGCTGCCAAATGGGACCTTTCTCCAACTTTCCCCCTCATTTTAATGCTAAGAAAATGCTTAGCATTTTAATGCTAAGAAGCGACTTGTGATGGACCTCTAGACCCTGTCCTTGTTCTGACCGGTTACTAGATGACAGAGAGACTACCATCCTCAGTAGAAACCCCAGACCCTAAGCAAAGAGGAGACACTCTCTCCTTTCCTTTCTGAGTGTCGCAGGTCCTCTGTCTGTCCCTGCACTCTCTATATACCTTCAATAAACCCGCTCTCACTTCCTCTTAGCTGGAGTTTGATTTCTTTTATTTTATTATTTTGTTTTGTTTTGTTTTGTTTTGTTTTGACAGAGAGAGACACAGTGAGAGAGGGAACACAAGCAGGGGGAGTGGGAGAGGGAGAAGCTGGCTCCCCACTGAGCAGGGAGCCTCATATGGGGCTTCATCCCAGGACTCTGGGATCATGACCAAGCTGAAGGCAGATGATTAACTGACTGAGCCACCCAGGCACCCCTGGAGTTTGATTTCTGTCCTGTGAGAAGCCAAGGCCCCTGTGGGCTGGTTTTGTGGGACCATCTCTGGGTCCTGAGACCCAGCCTGCCTGGATCCCTAGACGTGTGATCACACCTTTCCCTTATCTTCCCCAGTAGAGAATTTGGCTCATTCTGGTTCTTGTTTCCAGATAGGTAGGAGTCCTCTGTTCCTTCTGCACAGGAGGGCAAGGCCCACATATGCACAAAGGGAGGTTAGTAAAATCATCTGGGTGACCTCAAAAAAGAAAAACATTTTGCTAAAGAAATTGCTAGGCTAATCAAAGAGCTGAAAGGGCTTCAAATGAGCTTGCTGGCTGGCCTCTGGGGCTTGGGAAAGTTCTGGTCCTTTATTCCTCAAGGCTGATGGTCTGTCTGTTGTGGATCAAGGGACTAAGGTCAGCAAGTATGGAGGGTGCTAAGTTGAAGCAAGTTAACCCTTAGGACAAGTCAAGGTGTTATTACACTCCCCACCCCTAGAGCAGTAAGACTAAATCACCATTTGGGGGACTTGCAGGGCTTATATCTGGCTTTGTACTAGTCCTTTTTTCTTGTACTCCTCCCTTAGGTGACTTTTGTTTTTAAGTGTTTTCTTTTGGATTAACCAAATAGATAATCTCATTATATTTTCTTTGTATTCACCTGTCATATATATGTTTCCTTACTATTTTATTTTAAAATACATTCCAAAGAGTTTAGAATCCTAGGACAATAATTCACTTTGGTACTTTAGTGATGTCTTTTCAATGCCTTTTTTTTGGTCTCCCCTTTTCCTTCAGAAGTTCCCCTGTCTTCAAAATTCGATTCTTCCTTGGTCTTTCTTGTTTCATCGGATTCAATTTAGCACTTATGAGTCATGCTGCAGAAAACACGGGGGTGCACTTATCTTTTTGAATTAGTATTTTCATTTTCTTTTGGTAAATAGTAGTAGAATTACTGGATTAGGGGCAGCTGGGTGGCTCAGTTGGTTAAGCATCTGCCTTTAGCTCAGGTCATGATCCCAGGGTCCCAGGATGGAGCCCCTTGTCAGGCTCCTTGCTCAGCAGGGAGTCTGCTTCTGCCTCTGTCTCTGCCCCCTACTTGTGCTCTCTCTAACATAAAATCTTTTTTTTTTTTTTAAAGAGAGAGAGAGAGAGAGAGAGAGAGAGAGAGAATTAGTGGATTGCATGGTATTTCTATTATTTTTTTTTTTGAGGAAACTCCACACCGTCTTTCCACAATGTTTGCAACAATTTGCATTCCTATTAACTATGCCTAAGGGTTTCTTTTTTTCCACATCCCTGCCCACATGTGTTATTTCTTGTCTTTGTTGATACTAGATTTCTTGTCTTTGTCGATACTTTGTTGAAGCAGTAGCTCATTGTAGTTTTGATTTATAGTTCCCTAATGTTGAGTGATGCTGAGCACCTTTTCATGTGTCAGTTGGCCATCTGGGTGTCTTCCAAGGAAAAAGTCTATTCATATCCTCTGCTCATTTATTTTTTATTTTTTTTTAAGATTTTATTTATTTATTTGACAGAGATCACAACTAGGCAGAGAGGCAGGCAGAGAGAGAGGAGGAAGCAGGCTCCCCGGTGAGCAGAGAGCCCGATGCGGAGCTCGATCCCAAGACCGTGGGATCATGACCTGAGCCGGAGGCAGAGGCTTTAACCCATTGAGCCACCCAGGCGCCCCTCCTCTGCTCATTTAAAAATCAGATTTTTTTTTCTTTTTTTCTTTTTGGTGTTGCACTGTGGAAGTTCTTTATATACTTTGGGTATTAACCCTGTTATTTGATATATCGTTAACACATGTCTCCTCTCACTAAGAGACTGACTTTTTATTTTAAGATTTATTTGACAGAGAGCCAGCAAGGGATATTTATATGTTTATATATAAATAAATATATAACATTTAAATTTAAATAGATTTATTATACACTATATACAAAAGAAAAAAAATAAATAAAAATAATAACCTTCCAATTAAACCTCAGTTTCAAGTCTCAGTTTTAGCGATCCTGTCAGTAGGGCCAGGAGTGACCTAAGTGTTTCCCCAGTGGTATAACTTTTTGCCTCCATGCCCTGACTCCCCCTACCTGGTTGTGGCATTCCCAATCCATTTCCTTGAAGCCCTGATCCCTGTTGACTGTTTTCTCCTCCTTGGTGAGACAGAAAGGTTAGAGGGAGGAATGTTCTTGCCCCAGCCAGCATAAAAGTCTAGTCCACTTTTTCCCCAGGAGAGTAGGGTTTTTTTTTCTAGGTATATTTTGCAACGATGACCCTTCCCCTGCCAGAGCCCTAAGGAGATATTTCTTGGGTTACCACCATGTAAATCTACATGGGTTTCTGGAGCTAATGGCATTGGAGATGTGGGGGAACTCTCACTCTCAGGCTAGCCCATACTCGAACCTCCAATAATTCGCCATAACTATCATTTGAATGTTCCGACATGTTTATGGCTCCAGCAGTTTCTGCTCCCGGTAAGCAGACCTCAGCTGTACCTCTCAGGATATGTCTGTTTTTTGAGATCAGTGTTGCATTATGCCTGGTAACCTCAGTTCTTAGGAAGGGAAGTCATTGATTTTCAGCTTGTGCAGCTTCTTGTTAGAAGCAACGATTTTAAGCTGTTTACAGGTCATAACTGAAACCGGAAGTTCAAATAAGTTTTTGAATGCTAGGTAACTGAAGAGAGTTGAATAGCAAACAAAGTCACAAAAATTTAAAAAAAATTTTTTTAAATTAAAATCACAAAAATCCTGTAACTGCTCAAGGGTTGCAACCTTTTCCTGAAAATTGCTTCAGTGTCAGTAGCAAGGCTATGAGAGGTAGCCTGCGGCACTATGTAGAAATGCAGAATATGGGCAGAACCACCATTGTTTCCACAGAACCTATGATACTTAGTTTCAATCTTGAAGAAATTGTCTGTACTTTCTGCACAACCACTAAAATTTGCATTTGTATTATCTCTATCTCTTCCAAAAGCAGTTCACTTTTCCTTAACTTACTGAGTTTTCCAATTCTAAACGTAGAGTTTCTGCAAACATTTTCTATTTTTGAAGTCTCGCTTGGAAGGGATTTCTACTTGCAATCTTTTCTTTTTTAATTATTTTTTTAAATTAAAAAAAAGATTTTATTTATTTATCTGACAGAGATCACAAGTAGGCAGAGAGGCAGGCAGAGACAGAGAGGAGGAAGCAGGCTCCTGAGAGAGCCTGAGGTGTGGCTGGATTCCAGGACCCTGGCCTGGGATCATGACCTGAGCTGAAGGCAGAGGCTTTAACCCACTGAGCCACCCAGGCACCCTACTTGCAGTACTTTCTAAGCAAGGCTTTTTCACAAGAAACACATTGCATTAGCAAAGGGACTTTCCCCCTGCAATTGTGATTACCTGTATCTTGGGCTATGTTGTAACAAGATGAAGCACTTTAGATCTTTAATAAACTCTGAGATAGTAAATAGAGCAATTACATTTTCATTACTGTAGTAGTTTATGCTGAAACTTGAAAATTCATTTGGAATTTTAGGATCAGAAAAAAACTGGTATGTGCGATCAGTCATTGGTGCTAAAAAGACTGATGATACGGTGTGGATAAATATTACAACCTTTGATTATTTTCATCTGAATTTCTTTTAATCAGAAAATTTGTTATTTTATCCCTTCACAGGTGAGGTGATCATAAATCTCTTACGTTTAGCTTTCAGTATATGCTGGTTTATGGCTTTCTACTAATTTTGATAGTTTCAACTGTGAAAATTTCATTTAAAATTTTTTTTCTTTAAAAGAGTGAGAGAGATGGGGCGCCTGGGTGGCTCAGTGAGTTGGGCCACTGCCTTCGGCTCAGGTCATGATCTCAGGGTCCTGGGGCTCTCTGCTCAGCGGGGAGCCTGCGTCCCCCTCTCTCTCTGCCTGCCTCTCTGCCTACTTGTGATCTCTGTCAAATAAATAAATAAAATCTTAAAAAAAAGAGTCAGATGCTTAACCCTGTTAAAATTTCAAAAGGATCCTCGCCAGCATCTGTCATTTCCTGACTTGTTGATTTTAGCCATTCTGATCTCATTGTGGTTTTGATTTGTATTTCCCTGATGCCGAGTGATATGGAGCACTTTTTCATGTGTCTGTTGGCCATCTGGATGTCTTCTTTGCAGAAATGTCTGTTCATGTCCTCTGCCCATTTCTTGATTGGATTATTTGTTCTTTGGGTGTTGAGTTTGCTAAGTTCTTTATAGATTCTGGACACCAGTCCTTTATCTGATATGTCATTTGCAAATATCTTCTCCCATTCTGTCAGTTTTGTGGGAATGCAAGCTGGTGCAGCCACTCTGGAAAACAGCATGGAGGTTCCTCAAAATGTTGAAAATAGAACTGCCCTATGACCCAGCAATTGCACTATTGGGTATTTACCCTAAAGATACAAACGTAGTGATCCAAAGGGGCACGTGCACCCGAATGTTTATAGCAGCAATGTCCACAATAGCCAAACTATGGAAAGAACCTAGATGTCCATCAACAGATGAATGGATCAAGAAGATGTGGTATATATACACAATGGAATACTATGCAGCCATCAAAAGAAATGAAATCTTGCCATTTGCGACAACATGGATGGAACTAGAGCGTATCATGCTTAGCGAAATAAGTCAAGCAGAGAAAGACAACTATCATATGATCTCCCTGATATGAGGAAGTGGTGATGCAACATGGGGGCTTAAGTGGGTAGGAGAAGAATAAATGAAACAAGATGGGAA
>NC_081568.1:146452487-146464314 GCF_022355385.1 Mustela nigripes
TATCATATGATCTCCCTGATATGAGGAAGTGGTGATGCAACATGGGGGCTTAAGTGGGTAGGAGAAGAATAAATGAAACAAGATGGGATTGGGAGGGAGACAAACCATGAGTGACTCTTAATCTCACAAAACAAACTGAGGGTTGCTGGGGGGAGGGGGTTTGGGAGAAGGGGGTGGGATTATGGACATTGGGGAGGGTATGTGCTTTGGTGAGTGCTGTGAAGTGTGTAAACCTGGCGATTCACAGACCTGTACCCCTGGGGATAAAAATATATGTTTATAAAAAATAAAAAATTAGGGGCGCCTGGGTGGCTCAGTGGGTTAAGCCACTGCCTTCGGCTTGGGTCATGATCTCAGGGTCCGGGGATCGAGTCCCGCATCGGGCTCTCTGCTCAGCAGGGAGCCTGCTTCCTCCTCTCTCTCTCTGCCTGCCTCTCTGCCTACTTGTAATCTCTCTGTCAAATAAATAAATAAAATCTTTAAAAAAAAATTAAAAAAAAATTTCAAAAGGACACTTCCTGATTTAATGGACACCTAATATTCTGAGAATTAATGAAATTTACACTTGCATTTGGGTTTTAAATACACAAAACACAGACAAGACCAATCTCTACAAAAATAGGAAAATAATGAATATGATTATCTCATGGCCTCTGTTGCTTTGGCGGCTCCGGGAATGCAGGAGGAACAATAAAAATGGCTTCCGGCTGTCATCTTCCAGGCTGCCCTCTTCCTTTACCCATGACTCTCCCGCAGGAAGGACATATGCCCAGGACACGTTATCGTAAGTAAACCGATACCTACACAGGAGACTCCCCCTACCCTCCAATCAACAAATACCTTACCTTATATGACTGTGAACCTATGCCCTGTCTTAACCCAAATAAAAGACTCACTCAACCCTTCCCACTCACGACTTCCCCAACTCTCCTTGCCCAAGGGCGCCTTTAATAAACCTCGCCTTGTGCCTATCTCTCCTGGTGTGTGTGTATCTCACCTGTAAAACCTTACAGCCTCATTAGTGCATTTGTCACTCACGTGACTCAGGTGGTAACAGCAAAGAGGGATTGAGCTGTTGAACCGGTGGCAGACTAACAATGGATTGAACTTGACATGTAATGCCGAAAAGGAAAACATGTATGCCTGCTAGGGAAAGCTGTATTTGCAAGAAGAACCTCCCTGAAGAAAGCCAGAGCTAATCTCCTACAACGTTTGGAAAGCTTCATCTAGGGATTGATAGATTTTTGAAAGTCCGGGGTTTATAGATGGACAGACTTTCAATTGTATTCGTGTGAACCCTGGAATAAGGTTGTTACTGACTGGCATGCTTTCTCTGGCCACTGGAGTGTGGCATTTGCTCATCAACTATGTAGAGGCAAGAGATGGTCTCTAATTGGTTGACATTCAGACACTGGGGTCTGTCATTAACTTGCTCACTTTCAGAAACATTGCTGCGTTCCTGATTTTCAGAGCACATGTGCTGACCTAAAGTTATTGCTAATTAACAGTGATTGTTTACAACTTGAGGCATTGGCAAATAAATAAATAAATAAATAAATAAAAAATTAAAAAATGTGTCCTAGCCTTCTTTTAAGATAGAAAACAAGAATTGCCATTTTCAGACACCTCTCCACCACTCCCCTGCATGGTCTTGCCTCAGCCAAACCCACAGAAGACTTCAAGTATCATTCAGATCTTTCTTTGTGGAGGTATGAGTTTCAGCATTGCCATTGAAGTAACTTATGTGCCAATAACTAAAGCAGAAAAAGAACTCTAACTGCTGAATTTTCATTATGGGGAGAAAAAAATCCCCCACAACTGATTACATTAAGGGCAACCTACCAAAGGATGCAGGACAAAATCGTTAAATACAAGACATGTCCTGGGACACCTGGGTAGCTCAGTCAGTTAGGTGGCTGCCTTCGGCTTAGGCATGATCCCAGCATCCTGGGATCGAGTCCCACATCAGGCTCCTTGCTTGGCAGGGAGCCTAGTTCTCCCTCTGACTCTCCCTGCCACTCTGTCTGCCTGTGCTTTCTCTGACAAATATATAAAGTCTTAAAAAATATATACAAGACATGTCCTATATAGACAGCGTATTTGGCACCCCTACCTGGGTCAGCTTAGCCTCTTTGCACTCACCAACATCTATGTGCTGGTGAACACCATGTCTTACTTGTTTAATGCTTTATGGGTCTCCTGTTCTTTGTCCATCTGTCCTGCGAGAGTCTGGTCTCTCATTCATATATCCCTTGAATTACAGTAGTCCAGATTTCTAGGCATTCAGCTGTGCAATTTCTTCAACCCTCTAAATCCATCTTCTACACTTTGTTGCCAGAACAATTTCCACTAATTTAAGACATGACTGACTTCTTCACATGGCAAACAAGCCATGACTTATCTGGCATCTGCTTCAACTCAAACTTTAGCAGGTCACTGTCCTGCTCATTAGTTCCATCCTGGCGTCTTCACGAAGGTGCCATGACTGTAATCCTCCTGTACTTTCATGCATGCAGTTTCCTCTTACCTAGAATGGTCATTTCGCCCTCTGGAGGGTTCCTGTTCTAAAATCCAGCTTAGCCATATTGCCTCCGTATAGCCTCGTTTCCCAGTCTCCTCAGTTAGGCTTGATCTCCCCTTTCCTTATCCTGCTCAAATCCCTAACACTCCCGCACCAAGACATACTGCTCTAACTTACCTCTTTGCTTGTTAAAACCACACTAATATTCTGTGATAGAGTAACCAGCTTCCTCACTGCTAGTTCCTCAACTCCATCCCCTTTCCCCAAACTCACGGCTTCTCTAAGGGGTCTTTCTTCTATAAGGCTTCTTATAGCACCTGCTGCTGAACTAGGATTAAGAAAAACAAAAATTACTGAGTTTATAACCACTTTTTGTTTTTTTGAAGTTGTGTGACCCATGAGAACACCAAGTAAGGAAAATCTACTTCTTAGTGTTGGGCCGGTGGGGCCAGGGGACCCAGGAGAGACAACAAGATGGCATCCATCCTCCATCTTGCCACCTTCACCCTGGGACTTCCCCCCAGACTTTCTGCCACAAGCGGTTACCACATAGAAGGACCACCCAAGGACACATGATCTGCGCGAAAACAGAAACTGAACCATACCTAACCCCACCCTCACCCTATAAAAACCTGCTTGTATCTACCCTGGGCGCGACTTCCCCAGCCTTGCTCCCTTGTGAGCCTGGGAGCCTTGCCTGAGGGCACAGCCATTAAAGCTTGCCTCAAGCCTACTTGCCTGGCTCCTCTCTTCCACTTTCTTACCGCTGACTCAAACCCGACACTTAGGTCATAAAATAATCGATGTACCTTTCAACATTTTGGCAAACTTACTAGATTCATTACATTTCTTCCGTTGTGAATGTAAGGGCCTGCTTAGCCAGAGGGAGTCATTTTGTGGTTATGCAGTGAACTTAGATTGACCCTGCCCCGCACAGAGGAACTTACTTGCAAAACCTAGATACAAGGGCAGGTCGGGCTGGGTGAAGACATCCAATCAGTGGGGTGCGCACGTATCTACTAGGGTAAATTGAAATTCAATTGGCCACCCGTGTGTAACCTAGCATGACTGTGCAGTTTTCTCTGTGTGTTGCAGACCTAGCATGACTGTGCAGTTTTCTCTGTGTATTGCAATCTCATTGGCCACCTGTGTATAGCCAGACTCAACTACCTCTATAAAAGTTAGTCTGTGAGGCTGGGAGGGGTCGCCTCTTTGTAAGAGACAGCCCTGACCGGTCGGATTGATTCTCAATGCGTGGCGCGAAATAAAGCTTTGATGACCTTCACTTTGTATCAGTCTCACTCCTTTGATTACAGACCCTAACACTGGGGGCTCGTCCATGATCAAATGACAAGAACTGAGCCAGCATCAGAGTTTCTGGGAAAAGCTTCCAGAGGAAAGATCATGGGATCCTGTCTGTCTGTATGGTTGTGGAGCTCCAGGGTATGGCCCACCAGGGAGAAGCTGAACACAGCCATGCTCCCCAGGGCTGGAGTGGATGCAGGGACACCCCTTCCCTCCACTGGTAAATTATCAGGGGGTTCAAGTCCCCCTAGAAAGCCCCACCGGTGGCAGGACCACTGGGCCTGCAGTTGTCTTTGCCTTGTCTTTTTGTTGTCTGTTGTGTTGTTTGCTGTGTTTGATGAAATGGGGCAAGCAGGGGCGCCTGGGTGGCTCAGTGGTTTGGGCCTCTGCCTTCGGCTCGGGTGTGATCTCGGGGTCCTGGGATCGAGCCCCGCATTGGGCTCTCTGCTCGGCAGGGAGCCTGCTTCCCCCTCTCTCTGCCTGCCTTCTGCCTACTTGTGATCTTTCTCTGTCTATCAAATAAATAAATAAACAAAAATCTTAAAAAAAAAAAAAGAAATGGGGCAAGCAGAGAGTGAGGGGACTCTGACTTTAATGGCTATAACTGGAGTCAACTGTGGTTAGTCTAACTTGAGACAGAGACTTTAAGGAATATTCCCAAGCATATGCCAAAACTCCCTTTGTTTCAGGGAAGTTCCTGTTTTCTCTGGCCTGATGTGGACTGCCTAGCCCCTCCCCCTTCCTGGCAAGAAAGCATGGTGTCTGAAGTGGAGTGGGCCCAGGTGGAATGTGAAATCTGTTAATAAAGAGATGACTAAACTGATAGTTAATTGTCTGTCTCAGGATTTTAATGGGTAATTGTTAAAGTAGCTCTCAAAGTCTTTGGTAACCTGAAACTGAAGGGTTGCTTGAATGACAAATGGAATTAAATTTGTTGGACATCTAGGTCTTAACCAAATGGGATAAAATGCTAGAGTGTTGGTTGCTGGAACTGGGTTTATGCTTTTGAAATCTGTAGGTGAACATGTTTTGTGCTTAACTGATTCATAAATTTGCCTTCTAAGAATTCTCTTGTAAAATGACATCCGCCTTAAAGGGAATTCATATAGGGAGACTTTCAGGACAAATACATATCTTTGATATGTTAAAATCCTGGAACAGAAATGGGTAAGAATTTCCAGAAGTAAAAGCTGCATTCGGACTAAGCCAGAATTAGTAACATGGGACTAGATGAACTGAAAGATTGTAATGTTGTATCTCTTGATGTTTTGTTTTATTTAACCATTACTGGTTCTTTAATGTTTGCTTTTCCAGACTAGGGAAACTTTTTCTTAAGTTATCTGTAATTTACAGAGATGTAAAAGTAGTCATTTGTAAACAAATCAAGGTATTCAACTCTTTCTCTCTCTCTGAACCCTCTGAAACCAAAAGGTCTCAGCAAGTATTCTTTCTTCCATGGTAATCAGTCATTTGCACAAGTTCAATAAGAATCTGTTCTCCTTGTAACAGGACACTGGTTATTTTACCAACGCTTTGACTGGAATGTCACATTTGAAAAGACTCAGATATGACTAGACAGCTTAAAAGAACTAAGGTTGACTTTATAAAACCTGGAACTATAAAGCCCTTTGGAACTGTTGGCCTGATACCTTGCTTACAGAGTTCCCAGCAGCCTCACCAGGTGAGTAAAGGATGTCACTTCCTGGCAGGTGCAGGAATCTCAGGATACTTTGGGGACCTCAGGAAGAGGAATTTGCCCAAATGGAAAGGTATTGCAGGCATGTATGATGGCAAATATGTGGCTTGGCTGCTGGCCTGGAGAGACTACTATAAGTTCAACGTAGAGATTCCTTATAAGAAGTTCCAGCAAAGCAGATTCTAAAAGCTTATATCATCATTAACTGCTCTTGCTGAGCTTATGTAAAAATTAGGCCAACTTTGTTAAAAATGGACTTGTTTTTCAAATAAATTAGCCCTGATTTGGCTAGCTCTAGAAATGAAGGTTATTTTAGAGAGAAGAATTATGGTTTTTTTTTTTTTTTTTTTTTGTCAAAAGATTTTTTTTATTTTTTTATTTGACAGAGAGAGATGACAAGTAGATGGAGAGAGAGGCAGGCAGAGAGAGAGAGACGGAAGCAGGCTCCTTGCTGAGCAGAGAGCCCGATATGGGACTTGATCCCAGGACCCTGAGATCGTGACCTGAGCCGAAGGCAGCGGCTTAAACCACTGAGCCACCCAGGCGCCCTAATAACATACCTTTATGGATGTTAAATTCTAGATTTGATTGTCTTTAAATGTTTGTTTACTTAAGCTAGACAACTTGAGGTAAACTTCAGGGAAGTTGCATGATAGCTTGTTTAGACGATCTTGTTTTTGCCAGTCAGTAAACCCCAGATATAGGGAGGAAACTGAAGGAAACTGAAGGATTTGAATGGAAGAATCTGACTGAGTTATTGGGAATAGCAGAAAAGTTGTTTAACAACAGGGAAGCACAGGAGGAAGGTTTCGGCATTACATGAGGCAGGGAGGGGATGGTTAGTGGAACGAAGTCTAAGCACAGAGAAGGCAGGTTGGAAGACTTAGATTCAGATCAGTGTGCTTACTGTAAGGAAAAAGGACATTGGGCCAGGGAATCCCCAAAAGGAAGACAACAATGCTGGCCACCAGAGACTGAAGGGGCCATGGTTCGGAGCCTCTCCCCGAACCTCGGGTAAAAATTGAAGTGGAGGGGAAATAAATTGATTTTTTTGGTGGACACGGGAGCCCAATTTTCATCATTACTTAAACCTATGGGAAAACTATCTGGAGAGGAAGTCTGGGTACAAGGAGCAAATGGCACAGAGAGACATAAATGGACAACAGAAAGGACTTAAATTTGGCCTCAGGAGTAGTTAAACACCAATTTTTGTCCTCCCTAATGCCCCATATAACTTGATGGGAAGAGATCTCCTCCACAAGTTGCGAGCTGGCATTCAGTTCTTGGAAGGAGACATGACTGTAACCTTGGGACAACCCACTGTGCAGGTGCTTATGCCAGCAGTAGATGAATACTTCCTTTACAAGCCAGTCTCAAAACCAGAGGAGACAAAGGGTGGGCACCTTCTTCAAACGCTACAGGTCGAGTTTCCTGAAGTCTGGGCAGAAGGGAAGCCCTCTGGCTTGGCCAATGGAAAGCCTCCAGTGGTGGTACAATTAAAAGCGATGGTCACAGCTGTTCATGTCCCACAGTACTCCCTCCCTCGGGAAGCAAAGGAAGGTATCAGAAAACACATTAACCACCTCCAAGGATATGGGATCCTAGTTCCTTGCAAATCTTCATGGAACACACCTTTGCTGCCCGTCAAAAAGGCTGAGACTGAGGAGGACGAACCCATTCAGGACTTGCGGAAAGTTAATAAACGGGTTGAAGATATCCACCCAATGGTGTCTAACCCTTATATCCTACTCTCCATCCTGGGCCCCCAAAGAACTGTGTATGCCATCTTAGATCTCAAGGATGGATTTTTCTGCATATCTTCAGCATGGGAATCTCAGCCCCTTTTTGCTTTGGAGTGGTCGGACTCACAGGAAGGATTCCAAGGCCAGCTCACCTGGACAAGACTTCCCCAAGGATTCAAGAATTCACCCACTATCTTCAACAAGGCCCTACACGAGGATTTGCGTGAGTACAGAACCTCCAATCTAGGAGTCACTCTATTACAGTATGTTGATGACTTGCTGATAGCTGCTGAGGACTGTGAGTCATGCTTGTGGGGGACAAGAGCTTTCTTACAGACTGCAGGAAAAAGGGTATCAGGTGTCAGCAAAGAAAGCACAGCTCTGTCAGAGCCATGCCACTTATCTAGGCTTTGATCTCCATGAGGGAGTACATTCATCGTCTGAATCCAGGAAACAGGTGATCACCCGATACTCCCCACCCCACCATGTCCCAACAAGTGAGGGAGTATCTTGGGATGGTGGACTACTGTAGGCTGTGGATATGGCTGTTTGCAGAGATTGCCCGACTTCTCTACGAACTGGCAAAAGGGGGGCTCACTATGATAGAGTGGACAGCTGAGGCAGAAGGAGCATTTTGGGAATTACAAACAGCCTTACTGAGTGCCCCAGAATTGGCCATCCCAGAAGCCCTTCCACTTGTATGTGGATGAAAAAGCAGGGGTCGCCAAAGGAGTTTTGACTCAGACTCTGGGGCCCTGGAAAAGGCCAGTAGCCTATCTTAACAAGAAACTAGATCCAGTAGTGGCTGGGTTCCCCCCTTCCTCTGCATAATTGCTGCCACGGCCCTCCTGGTCAAGGATGCAAGTGAATTGACTTTGGGTCAAAATCTCATCTTGACCACCACCCACGCTATCAAGGGCCTTCTTCGGACTCCACCAGACCGGTGGATGATGAATGCCCGAGTGACGGGATATCAGGTCCTCCTCCTCAACGAACCAAGAGTGACCTTCTGGCCCCCGGCAGTACTAAATCCAGCCACGCTGCTGCCAGAGGAGCTGGCTGACCACCCACATGACTGTGAGGTCCTAACCCAAGTCACAGGAGTAAGGCTGGACCTCAGAGACATTCCCTTACCAGATGCAGAGATGACTCTCTTCACAGACGGGAGTAGCTACATAGTCGATGGAAAGAGGTATGCAGGGGCTGCGGTGGTTTCCCCTGAGCAGGAACTCTGGACGGCAGCCCTGCCACATGGAACATTGGTGCAAAAAGAGGAACTGATTGCACTCACCAAGGAACTGAAAGGTAAAATCGCCAACATCTATACAGACAGCAGGTACGCCTTTACTACTCTCCATATACATGGGGCTATTTATAAAGAAAGGGGCCTATTAACAGCAGAAGGAAAAGGAGTTAAAAACAAGAGCAGAAATATTGGCTCTCCTCCAGGCTTTTTGGGACCCAAAAGAGATGGCTGTTGTGCATTGCCTGGGACACCAAAAGGGGACTGAGCTGATTTCAAAAGGAAACCAGTTAGCAGATCAAGCTGCAAAGCAAGCAGCCCAAGAAACTGCAAGAGCTGGTTACACTCCCAGCTCCAGCCCTACCAGAAAAACCGAACTATTCAGAAGAAGATTTAAAGTATTTACAAAAATGGGCTAAATTAGACTATGTAGGGGATTGGGCTAAGACTAAAGCAGGAAAGTTAATTCTTCCTCAAAGACTAGGTAAGAAGTTAGTAGACCAGATACATCAGGGTACTCATTTGGGGACACGCAAACTCAAGGAGATTATAGGCAAGCAGTTCCAGGTTTCTAAATTAGGGCGTATGGTTCAGGATATAGTTGATACATTTGCTCAATGCCAGGCAGTTAATGCGGGAGGAACTAGAATGGGAAAAGGGAAAAGAGAAAGAGGTAAGGAACCAGGATTTATTGGGAAATAGATTTTACAGAGATGAAACCCAGAAAATATGGGCACAAGTATACATTAGTTTTTGTAGATACCTTTTCAGGCTGGGTAGAGGCTTTTTCCACCAAGCATGAGATGGCAGGACTGGTAGCCAAAAAGCTATTAGAAGAAATAATTCCTAGGTTTGGGTTGCCTCTTGTGATCAGGTCAGATTAACGGCCCTGCATTTGTGAGCTGTCTCACAGGCATTGGCCAAGGCTGTGGGCACTAATTGGAAACTACATTGTGCCTACCAGCCCCCGAGTTCCGGGCAAGTAGAGAGAATGAACTGGACTCTTAAAGAGACCTTGACAAAGCGAATTCTGGAGACTGGCGGTGGATGGGTGGATCTCCTTCCTTTCGCCCTCCTCAGGTTGCGATGTACACCCTACTTAAACAAGGTGACCCCATTTGAAATAATGTTCAGGAGAACTCCCCCTGCCCCGGCTCTGCCTCGGCTCCAAGAGGTTGTCCTAGCAGAAATGACTAAGTCTGTACTCCAGTCACTGCAGGCCTTACAGTCTGTCTTAAAGAGCCCATACAGGGATCTGAACTGCCCACACTGAGACAGAGACAGAGATGGAGGTGGAGTCACATCCTTACCAACCCAGGGACTTGGTTTGGATACGCCGCCACCAAGTGGGAAACTTGGAGCCTCGCTGGAAAGGACTGTTGACGTCATCCTGACCACCCCCACAGCAGTAAAAGTAGAAGGCATCAGGGCCTGGGTTCACGCGGGTCATGTCAAAAGAGCCGAGAACGAGGATGCTCCCCAGAGATGGAAGCTGCAGCCGACGGACCCCACGGACCATGGACTAAAGCTAAGACTCAAAAGACTATGAGTTCATTGTTGCTCCTATTGTTACCTGTTTGTGCAAGAGCTTCTGAGTCACCTCATAAAGCAAAAAAAGAGTGTAAGTGGGAAATTAGACTAACGGAATTAGGAAAAATGGAAAAGGTTATACAAAGTGGTGAATGTCTAACTCATCAGCCGACTGTGCAGGAGAACATAGAACTAGCTGAAAACTCAAGGATTTGACTAACCCCCAAAGAAAAGGGGGGAATGTAAGGGCCTGCTTAGCCAGAGGGAGTCATTTTGTGGTTATGCAGTGAACTTAAATTGACGCTGCCCTGCACAGAGGAACTTACTTGCAAAACCTAGATACAAGGGCAGGTCAGGCTAGGTGAAGACATCCAATCAGTGGGGTGCACATGTATCTACTAGGGTAAATTGAAATTCAATTGGCCACCGTGTGTAACCTAGCATGACTGTGCAGTTTTCTGTGTGTTGCAGACCTAGCATGACTATGCAGTTTTCTCTGTGTATTGCAATCTCATTGGCCACCTGTGTATAGCCAGACTCAACTACCTCTATAAAAGTTAGTCTGTGAGGCTGGGAGGGGTCGCCTCTTTATAAGAGACAGCCCCAACAGGTAGGTTTGATTCTCAATGCATGGTGCGAAATAAAGCTTTGCTTGACCTTCATTTTGTATCAGTCTCACTTCTTTGATTACAGACCCTAACAGTGAATTTATAAATATTTAATTGCTTTAAACTTGAAATAATTGCCTATTTTTCCATTTAATGTACCTAGGACGACAGCTCATGGTATAACTTTTTCATAAATGACCTCATGGCCAAATAAAGAAATTTCGAGAACAGCACTAACAACTGGTTAGAAAATTACCAATCGACAGCAATTACTAGAAGAACACAGGATGAAGAGAACAGACTTTTATTTCTATTTTTAAATGAGATCCATGCACAGAGTTGACATCAGGTCAGGAAAAGGACAAACCCCAGAAATGGAGAGGTAGTTTGCAGCTCTTTTTTAAAAAAATCTTTTATTTGGTCCTTTTTTCTGAAAGTGTATAATTCAATCACATCTTTTATATGCTATTAAATGTTTGTTGTAAAAAAAAGTATTACCAACTTAGAAGTTTTTTTTTAATGAGAAATCCAGTGTACACCTCCCCTCATCCAGATGTTTATGACAACCACATATGGTATCTCATGTACACTGCCATAGAAAGAGAATTATTTTACAAATGCCCAAAGTCCATGTCTCCAGTTGCGAATTTTTCATTTTGGGTTATTTTCAAGAGTGCCTGGCAGGGATGAACATTTTCTACTTTCCTCGTTACCTATTATGTAGTCAAGGCTTATCCTTGGAATCTGGTATCTGGTGAGGCCTACATTATGGAAAGGTTTTTCCTATCCATTACTTTTGTGATATCACTCTTGTGTATTTTGATGAGCTTTGGTTTAAGGCTTTCACACATGCATATCTACTTCCTAGGGGTTCTCTTCGATATGAATTTTATAATGATTAGTAAGAGATGACCTGTGGTTGAAAAGTTTCCCACAGGTAGTACATTCATAGGGTTTCTCTCCAGTATGAATTCTCTGATGGGCGATACGTGATGAGCTCTGTCTGAAAGTTTTCCCACACGTGTTACATTTAAAGGGCTTCTCTCCAGTATGAATTCTCCGATGCTGAATAAGAGCAGAACTTTGGCCGAAAGAGATCCCACATTCCTCACATCGGTATGGTTTCTCTCCTGTGTGGATTCTCTGATGGTTGCTAAGGGATGAGTTACACCTGAATGTTTT
>NC_081568.1:146464714-146522203 GCF_022355385.1 Mustela nigripes
TGTGCTGGCTGCCTTCCTACCTGGATTGTATCTATGGGGATTTTCTCCAGCGTGGATTTTTTGATGTATAAAAAGTCCAGACCTTCTGCTGAAGGATTTACCACATTCTTTACATCGATAGGATTTCTCCACAGTGTGGGTTCTTAGGTGTTTGTAAAGGGATGTACTCAGAGTGAAGGCTTTCCCACATTCTTTACATACATAGGGCTTCTCTCCAGTATGAGTTATTTGATGCTGAATGAGAGCTGAACTTTGGTTAAAGGCTTTTGAACATTCTTTGCATTTAAATAATTTCTCTCCACTATGGTTTTTCTCATGTTTGCGAAGGGATGAAGTATTAATGAAGGTTTTTTCGCATATGCTACATTTATAGCGTTTCTCTGTGGTGTTGATTTTTGGTTGATTAAGCAAATATGGATTCTGTTTGAAGCTGTTTCCTTGTATTTCACATTTTGGTGGTGTTTTTTCTCTAGGAACCATCTGCTGCCTAACAAGGACTGACTTTGGGCTGAAGTTTTGGCCAAAATCATTATTTCTATGGCTTCTTTCTACAATGAGGATTTTTTTGTGGCTGCCTGCAACCGCCTGAATACTTTCTTTTTTCTCCTGCTTTTTATCTAATCTCTCTTCATAAATGCAGGGTTTTTCTGATTTAAAGTCCCAGGGTCCATTTCTTCTGGATCTTCTCATTATTAGCTCCTGAAAAGAAGAATCTTGTGTCTGAGTTGACTTCGTGGTTTTGTGACCGCTCTTCCATCCTGGAGGGGGAAAAACACTAAAGCTGTTTCATGTGATACGGTATTTAGCTACATAGACTAAACGTAGAGAATAAGTAAGTATTGATGCCATTTATTTATTTATCAGAGAGAGAGAGAGAGAGAAAGAGAAAGAGTGAGAGCATGCACGCACAAGCATGGAGAGTGGCAGGCAGAGGGAGAAGCAGGGCACCCAATGTGGTACTCGATCCCAGGACCCTGGGATCATGTCCTGGGCTGAAGCCAGAACCTTAATAACCAACTGAGCCACCCAGGCATCCTAAGTATTGATGTTATTTAAATAGGGTTTTTATCTGGCCAGCTGTAAGAGGAAAACATAAAAGATTTAAGCAAGAGAGAAAAAGAATCAACGGGAACTGAAGTACTAGGGTGGAGAAAAGATTAGAACAAGCCCATTTAAAGAAGGTGAGTGTCAGAGCAACCAGGGGATCATGAATTGGGAGAGGCAGTGTGGGATCAGTCCAAAGCCATCCTGGACTCTGAAATTATTTTCATGATATTTCTCTTCATTGTGTGTAATCTTCCTAATCTGTAAAGTCTTCCCTACCTTCCCTCATGCCCAATTATTTGTATCCTTCAGATTCAATTCAAATGGAGTCCTTTCTTGAGTCTGAGTTTCTACAGTCCATTCCCCTTATTATAGCACTTAATCACAATATTTAAAATATGCATTACGGGGCACCTGGGTGGCTCAGTGGGTTAAGCCTCTGCTTTTGGCTCAGGTCATGGTCTCAGGGTCCTAGGATCAAGCCCCAAATCGGGCTCTTGGCTCAGCAGGGAGACTGCTTCCCTTCCCCTCTCTCTATGCCTGCCTCTCTGCCTACTTGTGATTTCTGTCAAATAAATAAATAAAATCTTAAAATAAAATAAAATACATGTTACATACCTTTGTATTATATAATTACATTCCTACCTACATCTAAATATATTAGATTTTCCTTTTCTACCTTAAGTGTTCTTTGCAAGCAGATTTTAGCATGCCCTATTCACAGATCCTCTTGACATCACCTGAATTAGACACAAAATGTTTTGTTAATTTTCCTTAATTACTTATATACTCCTAATTTGAACAATGTCAAATAAGTCTCAATTCCTTATTTCTTTCTCTCTCTCACACACACACAGGCACACACACACACACGACTGAAACACCCGAGGCTGCCTTCCAGGACCCGACATTACATGAGTGATGGGAGATCACCATATGGGTGATTACAGTCGGGGCAGTTCAAAGAGGAACGAGTTATGGAGCTAATCTAGAGGTGCTGCAGGTAGGCATGAAGCTAAAACGTGCAAGCCGGGAATGGCAGCCCTGCTCATGCATCGAGCAAAAGAGATTATCCAGCAGTGTGGAAAAGAGTTGAGGATAAATGAGATGGGCATAAATATAAAAAGGTAAAAAAGGGCTAGCATGACAGAGTGATAAAACAGAACTGAACTCAGTCATTGGGAGAGGATGCAACATATCAACTATTACATTTTGCCAGGGGAATGCCTGTGTGTGGCATTTCCTCCTCCACTGGAAAGAATCATTTAAAGGGCTCCCCTGCATCTCACTGTGGTGGAGATTCCTGTCGGATGTTCCCTTCCTCTCCTGTGTACCAATTTTCTCTGCTTGGTCCACATGCTGTTTTCTGCTTTCTCTTTCCTACCAGGTTTACTTCTCAGTCTCCTTCCTCAATAGCTTTTTCTTTTCCCTCTTTAAAATCTGGAATTTCCCCCTCCACTCTGTATACCCTCCTTAGATCATTTTGCATGCACTCATGTCTTTATGATTTTTAAAAATTTATTTATTTGAGAGACAGCACATGAGTGAGAGCATGAGCTGGGGGTAGGGGCAGAAAGAAAGGGAGAACCAGACTCCCCGATAAGTGAGGTGACCAATCCCAGAACCCCGGGATCATGACCTGAGCCAAAGGCAGACACTTGACCAACTGAGCCACCCAGGTGCCCCAGTGTCTTTAATATTTATTGGAAAGGAAAGAAGAGTGTTTTACTTTCTGCCCAACACCTTGTTCCTTCCCCTACCAAGTCTTGCTAACAGGTACAGCTTTAAATCAGTGTCCTGCGAATCAGCAACCCTACCATTTTCTAAAATGCAGGCTGAAGTAGGCCTGCAGGGCTAACAGGATCCAAAGCTGCGCATACAACAGGTCATTCCCAGCTCCTCCCCTGAGAGAGGGAGCGCTCCATAGGCAGCCATGGAGAGTTTCAATAGACACCAGGTGACAGGGGCGAAATGATGTGTGCTGTGCAGTTGGAGCGGCCAAGGGAAAACGAGAGGATATACAGAAATGTTTGTATGTGCACAGAAGAGCTACTCCTTCTCCACGTCCGCTCTTGCTCAGTATCTCACACCTGTTCCCCTCCTCCTGCTCAGCACCCCCTCAGACCCCCTCGGGCTCCTGTCGTCAGCCACCCTCGCTAAGGCAGCCATGACCTCCAGGTGGTGGAGACAAAATGCTCTGCGGTTCCCACCGAACCAACCCGTTGGCAGCAGCTCACAGTGACTCCTCATTTGCCTTGAGCGGCCCTTTTCCTAGGGTCCAGTGACCCCCTGCTTTGTTCCACATTCCTCTCCCTTCCCACCAGCCTCAGCCTCCTCTGTGCACTCATGTTCCTCTGTGTGACCTTCAATCTTGGGGGTGGGGGATCCCTCAGGGTTTAGTCCTTGGACCCCAATTCCTTTGCTCTGTACTCTTCCCATAGGCCAGCTTTGATTCCAAACATACATGTGGGGCAACACTTCTCTCCACACCAGCCCATTCAAAATAGCAGCTTAGATGTCTTGACAACTCCTCAGATTCAACACGCGTAAACATAACTGAATTTGTGATCACTCCTTCCAACCCGTATAACCAAACCCTTGTCTCTAGAATAGCACGAGTTCTGAATCAAAACTTTAAGAGGCGTCCTAAATACCTCTCCCTCAGCCCTCAGCTAATCAATTTCTAAGACTTGTTTATTCTGCATCTAAATGAGTCAAAAACTCCTCTGCTTCTCTCCGCCTCTACTGCTCCTATGCCCATTATAAGCCTTGACTTCAATGCCTCCTAATTTTTCCTTCTGCAGGACACCCACTTCTCTTCCCTGTGGGCCCATTTCTCTCTACCTGGCCATAAGATGCCAGAGTTCCTCGAGATTGAGCCCTAGGCTTTTTCTTGTTCTTATGGTATTTTGGATCCACTCTACGGGCTAACTCAAACTCACCCACGACTCTGGATTGACCAGGGTCTCCCAAATTCACATTTCGCACCCAGTCTGTATTTTGAGGGGAAAGACTCCAAATCTAACCAGAGACTTGACCTCTCCCCTGGGATAAGTGGGTCAACTTAATTCACCCAAAACCCAATTTCTACCAACTCCCAAATCTGACCTCCTTGTGGTGTCAATATCTAAATGAATGAGATCACTGTCCAACCCAGAACCACAAACCAAGCCCCCTTGATAACGCACCTCCTTTATCTTCATATTAAATCCATTAAATCCAAAAGCCCAGCTTCTCTTATCTCCCGAGTATCTCCGAGACAGTTCACTTCTTTCCATCTCCATCACCACCAAACTAGCCAAGCCATTCATGCCCTCATTCACTAAAAGTCTACTCTGACCAGGTACTGTTTTAGATACTGGGGAAATGGGAACACATCAGATAACCCAGAGATGAGAGAGATAATGAATGAATATATATACGATCATGCAGGGACAAGCATCCTGAGGGAAAATAAAGCAGGGGGAGGGGACAGAGAATGTGGAAGATGGAGGGCCATGTTTTGGATGAGCTGAATCTTTTTGAGAAAGTACCATCTGAGCAGAAACCTGGGCTACTCAAGGAAGGGTCACACAGGCTCATGGGTGTCAGGAAGAATAATCAGGGAGGGAAAAGCAAGTGTGGGGGCCATGAGGTAGGAGTCAGGCTGGCCTGCTGGATTAGAGTGATTAGAGTCCTTGAATGAAGGGACGAGCAGAAGGAGGTGAAGGTGAAGAGGGAGACAGGGCCAGACCACGGAGGCTCTGGAGGCTACGCCGGGGACTCCGGATTGTGCTCCCTGTGCTTGGGGAGCAATCATACAGAGCACAATTGTGTAGGGGAGTGAGATGACCTGATAAACCTCTTTTTTTTTTAAAGACTTACTTATTTGTGAGAGAGAGAGAAAGCACAAGCTGGGGAGTGGCAGGCAGAGAGAGAAGCAGGCTCCCCACTGAGCAGGGAGCCCGATGCTGGACTTGATCCCAGGACCCTGGGATCATGACCTGAACCAAAGGCAGATGTTTAACCGACTGAGCCACCCAGGCGCCCCAGATTTACCTTTTAATAGAGCATTCTTGCAGCTATGGGAACAGGTTGGTGGCAGGAGGGAGGTGCAGGGCCAGCAAAGGTACTGCTGGGGAGAGGGGGCAGGGGACAAGGACAAGACTGGCCAAACACAGTAGAGGCACCTATGAGTACCTGCTCTCCGCTTTCACCTCCTCAGAGATTCCTTCTTTAAACCCCCACCTGCTGGGCTGCTGGGCTGCTAAGGGCAGCACCTTTGTGCAAGTTAGAAAAAGAGGCCCCACCCTCTGTGTGGGGCAGCCCCCAGGGACCCCTCCGCTGACCACGCAGCAGGGGTTCAGTCCCCCCACCAGGCTTCTTGTGTTGAGATGACAAAGGAGGAGAAAATGACAGGAAAGAAAAGCACATTTTCACTGGAAGATAATGGTTTATCCAGATCATCCCCACATTTTTAAATTTTAGATTTCAGGACTATTTCCTCATTCGGGCATAGAGCTAACTCATGATGTAGCTGCTGGTTTAATGGCCTCATTACAACTCCTCCAGCAAAGCACCCCCCGCAGGTGTGCTCCCTTCTCAGCAAGAGACTCAGAGGAGACACACGCCCCTCCTGCCAGCGTCTTCCACCTCTCACTTCAAACATCCCCCCATGACCCTTTGTTTTTCTGTTTTTCCTATTTGCGAATAGTTTTGAAATTTAAAAAGAAAAAAAAAAAAAGGAAACTCAGAGGCTGCTAGAGGTGCTATGAGTCCGTGCCTGAAAAGCACAGGCTTTTCTGTCACCGGCTATGGGAGGGGCAGGTTTCAGGTCTGGTCCAGAGTTAACTACCTGAGCTATTTCCAGAACACCCCATCCTTCACCTGCGCTCACGGGGAAGTGACCTGCACTCCGGAGGGAAGCCGTTCCAAGGCCCCATTAGTCCGGGCAGATGGAGACCCACCAGAGGTGCTGGACAGACAGACACACGCAGGTACTACTGGGGCACCCCGGGGTGACTGCCATCTCTGCGGAAGGAGAGGAGGTGCATCCTGTCCAGGGACGTGCACATACTGCTTGGCTGTGCTGTCCTTGCTTCCTCTCAAAGCCCACCCGTGGTCCACCCTCAGGGACATGTCCCTGATGCCGAGGAGGAGGCTGCTGAGGACTGCAGCCCCGTTGCCTGGGGGCCACAGTGCCTCTTGGCACAGCTCTGGACTCTGGAACTCCGGACACATTTTCTACTCCCCTGACTCGCTTCACTTGGAGAGATGCATTCCTGATGAGAGGCTCCCGAGGCACGGGGAAAGGGATAGAGCCTTCCTTCTCTTCCTCAGATCTTTCCTGACAGACTTGGCCCAGACGCCACCCTGCTGACCCTCGGCTGATTTACGGACTCCTGCCTGCTGTGGGCACTTGATGGCGGCCTCTACCCACTTCCCAAACCTCATGTTTTCTCCCAAACCAGAGTAAGATAGACAGACATACAGACATGGGTGGTTCCCACAGCAGAAACCTCAGAGTATGGTGGGAAGAAGGCTCCCTTGGCCTGGGGGCTTGGGGAGGGAGAGTGCCCAGCCTGCAGCTCCTCTGCGGAGCTCACGGATTGAGAAGCCATCATTGATGCATCTGGACCTGACAACATCGGGGAGGAGCCCTCACTTCCACGTCAACAGGCCCCCCTTGGCCTGCAGGCTGCTCTCAACAGTGTACACCTGGGGCCCTGGTCAGACTACTTCCCAGTCCCCAGGCACCTGGCCTGGCTCTCAGACACAGACCAGATCCTGTGTCCAGGCTCCTCCCACTGGGTGGGATCTGGTCCCTGCGGCACTCTCCTGGCTCCCGGCGGCACCCACTGGCTTCCTTTCTCTGGACTCAGGCAGCCCTTTGCTGTGGCTGGACCCAGCTCCACATCCTCGGGAAGCCTCTGCCCACACCACCCCTTCCGCTGCGCACCCTCACACACTCTGCAGCCATTGTATGGGGTCATTCTTTCCTAACCCACCTTGTAAATGGTGAGGTTTCCTGGGATTCTGTCCTCTGCTCTGTGCCCTCACCTGGTTAGCTCAAGGTGTCAGATGCCACCTTTGTGCCGAGGGCTCCCTGACCTCCCTTCCGAGCTACCAGAGACCTTATACAGCTGTCGACCAGCATCTCTCCCCGAGCATTCCTATCGCTCCCCAGTGAGACCCATCCCACAGCAAACTCGCCCTACACCCTTAACAAGGGGACCCCCTCTTCCTCCCACCGGACCCCAGTGCCCGTGCCTTTGTCCCACCCTAGAAACATCTCGCCTACCTTACTGCAAGTGTCTCCGGGAAGATTCCCCATTAGCTTTTCCCTCACTTTCAATCTATCCCCCACCATGCTCCAAAGTGACCATTCTTATTAAACTCAAATTACATAAGGATTTCATCAATCTATTCTCTACGAAATGTTAAGATTACATACTACTAAAGCCCTCCTTCGTCATGCCCCTTCTCAATCCCATTCCATGTGGAGCTCCTGGCACCAGCTCAGGTGTGTCCCCCCAGCCTCTGTCTGCACTTCTGCACCCATTACAAATACACACATAGCCACGTCATCACTCTTCAGCATCAACAGTGACACATTAGTAGCTGCCCCCCGGCCCCTGCCAGTTCTGTCCACACCAGCTGCTCTTGTCTCTGACAGTGGCCCTCAATGCCAGAATAGGGGCTTGCTCCAGAGGACATTAACACTCTTTCACATTTAAGCCAATTTTTCTAAAATACCCAGAACTCCAGTCTTCTGCTGAAAATCCTTCATTTCCATGGGATGGTCCCATGCAGAAGACTCTTGTCAAAGCCCAGTGTAATGCGGCTTTGCTAGCTTTCAGACACCCTTTCCTTCCTCGGCTCTTTCTCTCCTATAGCGAGCCTTGGTCAGATGGATTCTCTGCCATTCCTTATTTTTTATTTTTTTTTTTTTAAAGATTTTATTTATTTATTTGACAGAGAGAGACCACGAGTAGGCAGAGAGGCAGGCAGAGAGAGAGAGAGAGGAGGAAGCAGGCTCCTGCTGAGCAGAGAGCCCGATGCGGGACTCGATCCCAGGACCCCGAGATCACGACCTGAGCCGAAGGCAGCGGCTTAACCCACTGAGCCACCCAGGCGCCCTCTGCCATTCCTTAAATACACTATTCACTGACTGAATCCCCGAGGTGCAGCGATCCTGTGAAAACGGAACGAATAAGAAGAGCTCTCCAGAGATTCATTTGGTAAGTGATTACCAAGAGAGTAAGAGGAAGCTCATGTCTGGGGCCTAAGCATCCCCCCTCTGCCGCTTGTGGGGGACAGAGGCCCCAGAGAAACCTTCCTGACCGAAATCTCTGAGCCACACTGTCCACTTACCCCCCCAGACTGTTGCCCGCACCCACCCCCCGCCGCTCGGTCCCACCCACTCACCTAGAGAGGGGCCTCCAGGACTTTCTTTCTCTACCTTCCAGGGATCTTCTCCTTGCTGCAACAGGGAGATCACTCTTGGTTTGGAAAACAGGAGTCCTGCTCAGAGACAAGAAAAAGAAAAAAGAAAGATAAGACTTGGTTTTCTTTAGACTCAAAGACACATCATGGATCTGAGTGGAAAACGCATGGGATGGTACAAAGAGCTCCACTGGGGTGTTCCAGCCGTGCCCCCGCGACGTGAGGGAGTGTGTGAGGGGAAAGGCAAGGGGCCTGTAGGGCGTGGCCGTGTGGGAAGTAGCTGCAGGTTAGAGATGCCGGATACACAGGCAGCTCTGGTTACTAGAGTACCCACGGCTTTCCACGTTAGAGGGAACATGTTACATTTACAGACTAAATATTTGTAAACAGGTACCCATGCCCTGTTTAAAATAAGAAAGCACCATCTGACCCTCTTTCAAAGATGGATTATACACATTCATCAGGCTGGAAGGGAGAATTGGGAAAGGCTGGCAGCAGGGTAATGAAGAAGGTTGAGGGATGCTTTCTGCTGTGAGCTGAGCAAACAAATCACAGAAAATCAGTGCTAGAAAATGTTGCCTGAACTATGAGGGAATTTCCAACACACAAGTATGCCAACTGTCGATGTGTGGGACAAATCCATGCCTATAGGGGGAAAGAAGCTTCAAATACTTATTTATTTACAATGTGCATAATCCCAAGGCCAAATTCAGCTGAAAGTTCCTGATGCCCCACAGCTTTTATGCAGGGAAGCAGGTGCTGACTTATGGTACTGTCTGACTTTTTCATCTACAGGGAAAATTCCCTTACCCAGTGAGACCAGGTTACTGTAGTTCTCCAGCATCACTTCCTGGTACACGTTTCTCTGAGAAGGACCCAGCTTCCTCCACTCATCCCGTGTAAAGAGCACAGCCACATCCTCGAAGGTCACCGACACCTGTAATGACAAGCCATCCCAGCTCACCCAGGACCTCCCATCGCACAGGGTAAAAGTGGTGGCAGTTGCTGGAGAGGATGGGCTGCCATGAAAGGCTTTGGGTGTTATTCTCGTTTCTGAAGGTTTCAGGTCATTTGTTTAGTGGACATCGGCCAGTGACAACTAAACAGCATGAAGTCTTACCCAGAACTTGTATTAACTACCATAAGGAGATGTGGGCAGGAATTAAGACCATTGGTAAGAGTATTATTAGAATTAAAAAAACCATTGGTAGGTGTGTTAATTAGAAAAATCTTTCTGATGACAATTTGACAATACATATTTAAAGCTTTAAAATGTGCATATTTTGGGGTGCCTGGGTGGCTCAGTGCGTTAAGCCTCTGCCCTCAGCTCAGGTCATGATCTCAGGGTCCTGGGATGGAACCCTGCATCGGGCTCTCTGCTCAGCAGGGAGCCTGCCCCCGACCCCTGCCTGCTGCTCTGCCTACTTGTGATCTTTCGCTCTGTCAAATAAATAATAAAATCTTTTTTTAAAAAAGTGCATCTTTTACTTTATCAGTTACTATATTTGTATCATAACAAAGAGTGCACAAAAATGCAAATTCAAGGGAATTTATGATGGTTTTAGTGATCAGAAAACAACGAAAACAGAAAACAATGTAAAATCACTGATGCAGGCTAGATTAGCTAGCTTAAGGCACTCTCTGTGTGCTTACGGAATTAAAATAGCTATCATTTAGGGGCGCCTGGGTGACTCAGTGGGTTAAGCCTCTGCCTTTGGCTCAGATGATGATCTCAAGGTCCTGGGATCAAATCCTGCATTGGGCTCTCTGCTTGTCGGGGAGCCTGCGTCCTCCCCTCACTCTGCCTACCTCTCTGCATACTTGTGATATCTCTCACTCTGTCAAATAAATAAAAATAAAATCTTTTAAAAAATAGCTATCATTAAAACCAAAAGACAACTGACAGAATGCGAGAAGATATTTGCAAACGACATATCAGATAAAGTGCTAGTGTCCAGAATCTATAAAGAACTTAGCAAACTCAACACCCAAAGAACAAATAATCCAATCAAGAAATGGGCAGAAGACATGAACAGACATTTCTGCAAAGAAGACATCCAGATGGCCAACAGACACATTAAAAAGTGCTCCACACCACTCGGCATCAGGGAAATACAAATCAAAACCACAATGAGATACCACCTCACACCAGTCAGAATGGCTAAAATTAACAAGTCAGAAAATGAGGATTGCTGGTGAGGATTCAGAGAAAGGCAAACCCTCCTACACTGTTGGTGGGAATGCAAGCTGGTGCAACCACTCTGGAAAACAGCATGGAGGTTCCTCAAAAAGTTGAAAATAGAGCTACCCTACAACTCAGCAATTGCACTACTGGGTATTTACCCTAAAGATACAAGCGTAGTGATCCAAAGGGGCATGTGCACCCGAATGTTTATAGCAGCAATGTCCACAATAGCCAAACTATGGAAAGAGCCTAGATGCTCATCAACAGATGAATGGATAAAGAAGATGTGATATATATATATATATAATGGAATACTATGCAGCCATCAAAAGAAATGAAATCTTGCCATTTGCGACAACGTGGATGGAACTAGAGGGTATCATGCTTAGTGAAATAAGTCAATTGGAGAAAGGCAACTATCATATGATCTCCCTGATATGAGGAAATGGAGGTGCAATATGGGGGATTAGGAGGGTAGGAGAAGAATAAATGAAACAAGATGGGATTGGGAGGGAGACAAACCTTAAGTGACTCTTAATCTCACAAAACAAACTGAGGGTTGCTGGGGGGATGGGGATTGGGAGAGGGGGTGGGGTTATGGACACTGGGGAGGGTATGTGCTATGGTGAGTGCTGTGAAGTGTGTAAACCTGGCGATTCACAGACCTGTACCCCTGGGGATAAAAATATATTATATGTTTATAAAAAAAAAAAAAAGCTATCATTTATTGAATGCTTTCTTTGGACCAACTACTGTTTCTAGAGGTTTTTACTTACTGTTACTATAAATATGTATCTTTACAACAATCCTATAAAATAGGTACTATTACTGCCCCCAATTTACACAAGAAGAAACAAAGAGAAATCAGTCCAAGTCAAACAGATGGTGTACCAGAGACCCTATATATAGGAGGCCCTGTGTGTCTCCAGTCTATACTACAATACTCCTTTACTTCTGACCCCAGACATGTGGGGTTTTCACATACCAAGTGGCTGTGTGACACCAGCTAGGTGTCCTACAATTGACCTCAATTCTCATGTCACTGACCTGGAGAGATGGTCGGATCCCACAGATTAAGGGCTCAGTCCCACAGGACCGCCCCAACTTCAGATGCCAATTTCAAGTCCAGACTGTTACCTATGCTTCCGACCAACTGGCTATGAGTCGGGGAGGTTTCTACAACCCCTACCCTTGGGTTTAATTAACTTGCTAAAGTGGTAAATGCAGGAAAAGCACCACAATGCAGGAAAGCATTTACTTACTAGGTTATTGGTTAATTACAGAAGGAGAGAATGCAGGGACAGCCAGATGGAAGCGATGCATATGGCAGGCTATATGGGAAGGGACATGGAGCTTCTGTGCTCTTTTGGGATGCACCACTTTCCCCATCTACAAGTGTTCACCAACCCAGAAGCTCTCTGAACCCTGTTGTTTTGGGTTTTTTCCCAAGACTTCATGACACAAGCACAATGGATTAAATCACTGACCACTGTGTAGGCATGACTGGTCCTTGGGTTGTGGGGGGAGAGGGCCCAAAGGTCCAACCCCTCTAATCCAGATAGGTTCTCCTGCCAACCAGCTCAGATCCTTAGGGATTTTCTAAAAGTCATCTCATTCATGGCAAATCCGGCTTGGCTGAAATGGATTGTTATGAATAGCAACACACACCCATGTCACCCTTAATACTCTTAAGTTTCTTCAAGAACAAAACCCCAATATTATGAATCACTCAGCTTCCAAAACCCTCATAATTTCCTCTGTGCTAGGAACAGTGGTGAAAACCAAATATGTATTTCCTATCACAGTGTTGCAGCTGGTCGGGGATAGAGGTAGAATTTCAGTATGGAGGAGGCCCAAGACTCCATTCGTAACCACTCAGCAAAACTGCCTCTCAATGCCTACCTCCTGGCATTAAGAAACGAATGAGATCATCTATACGATGAAGACAGGTAGCAGTGACAGCTGTGCAATGATGTGAAGGTACTTAATGCCACTGAGTTCAACGCCCTGAAATGGTTAAAGCTGTGAATGTACATCATGCTTATTTTATCACCCGAGAAAAGTTAAAATGGTAAAATAAATGTGTACGTATGTGACTATTAATACACATATAAATAAAAAACAAAGATAAAAAGAATATGAGTCTGATGGACATATACCAAAGTGGGACAGTGACTATCTCTAGATACTGGGGTAAGAGAGCTTTCACTTTCTTCTTTATGTAGTTTTTTTTTTTTAATATTTTATTTATTTGACAGACAGAGATCACAAGTACGCAGAGAGGCAGGCAGAGAGAGAGGGGAAGCAAGCTCCCTGCTGAACAGAGAGCCCGATGCAGGGACCCAGAACCCTGGGATCGTGACCCGAGCCAAAGGCAGAGGCTTACCCACTGAGCCACCCAGGCGCCCCTATAGATATTTTTTAAGCTCTGAATTTCTTTTCTTTTCTTTTCTTTTTTTTTTTTTTAAAGATTTTACTTATTTATTTGACACAGAGAGAGGCTATAAGAGAGGGAACAGAAGCAGAGGAAGTGGGAGAGGGAGAAGCAGGGCTCATGCCAAGCGGGGAGCCCTACGCTCCCTGGACCCTAGGATCATGACCTGAGCCAAAGACAGATGCTTAACGACTGAGCCACCCAGGTGCCCTGATGCTCTGAATTTTAAACATGAGCAGGTCATACATGTATAACAAAGTAAATTACTCGCACATGAGGGGAATGCAAGAAATAATCTTAGCCCTCAAAATAACATAATTCAACTGGCAGACAAGGTAAACATATGAAATAATTTGATCAATGAAAGAAAAATGTGTAGGTGGACAGGACCATATACCATCTCCCAGTTCAATCCGTACTTTATTTTATTATAAAGGTTTTATTTATTTATTTGACAGAAAGAGAGGAAGAGTACAAGTGGGGGGGGGCAGCAGGGAGACAGAGAAGCAGGCTCCCACTGAGCAGGACTCTGGGATCATGACCTGAGCTGAAGGCAGACTCTTAACACACTGAGTCATCCAGGTGCCCGTCAATCCTCATTTTAGAGATAAGGACCAGAAGGTTCAGGACAGTCAAGACCCTGGGCCACATACCTTATTGGTGTCAAAGGCAGGACAATAATTAAAGTTTTCTGTTAAGCCGGCACTTGGTATACTCTCTTTCTGGTCTTAAACGCCCATCACTAGGCTTTACCTGCAAGCCCATGCAGTAGGGACACATGGGAGCAGGTGAGATTAGGGAGAATGCCACATGCATTCACTCCCCTGCAGGGATGGAGAAGATTCTGGGCAAGAGAGCAATGTGGCTCTGTGGGAACAGGAGGGGAAAGCTTTAGAAATATGCACTGGCCGGTCCCAGCCCGAAGATCAACCACCACCGTGTTTCAAGGGCCCCAAGACAACACGACAGCAGAGAAGAGCTCTGGGAACATGGGGGCTGGGGCTGCCCTGGGTTCCAAAAGAGGCACCAGGGGAATGGCTGCACAGTGCTGAGCCTGGACCCAGAGGCCAGACACTGGGGTTTGAATTTAGGTTACTGGATGTCTCTGAGCCTCAGTTTGATAGTGTGAAACATGGGGATAATCATTGCTGTGCTGGCATGAGAGTGAGAGCAAAGGCCACACCCTCAGGCAGACCCCAGCAACATTAACTGTGATTGTCAAATGTAGCTGATCAGTGAAAGGACAAGTCCCAGGAACATGGTCCAGCAGGTCCCATCTGTCGGTGTGAGTGGTATCATCACTTCAGTAACACCATATGGCTTCCACAACCACCCCTTGTTGGGCGTCTGCTAGTGCCCAGCCCTGATCCAAACACTTCCCATGCACTGACTCGCATGACCCTCTCACCTGCCCCATGAGGTCGCATGCTTGTTATTTCCATTGTCCAGACAAGGAAATGGGCACATCTGTCCAGGGCCCACAAACAGTAACCAAGGAGATGGGTTCAAGCCCAGCAGCCTGGGTTCAAGGCCTGCTTCCTACCCACCGGAGACCCTGCCTCTCCACTCCTGATATCCTGTACACCCTCCGCGCTCCCTCCAGCTGTGTCCCCTCAAACACAGCTATTCCTTGTTCAGGCACTGGCTCACCTGGACCGGGTCCCTCCCCTGTTTCCAACAACGGAAGGATGAAAATAGCAGGTCCAGAACATTTTTCAAGAGTACAGAAATAAGGAACGTAATCCACAAAGAGGGAGAAAAAACCGATAGTGATGAGTTGGAGTAGCCTAGGGGGGGTATCCTAAAGAAAAACCAAGGGTAGGGAGGGAGACCAGGGTTAAGCCAATGAAGCGGGTCCAGAAAGGAGCTGCCAAGTATATATATATGTGTGTGTGTGTGTGTGTGTGTGTGCGCGCGCGCCCGCGTTCTGTCCCCACGTGGCATCTCACCTGTCAAGTTAGTAACCATACACTGAATTAAGATTAATGAATAAAAAGAAATGTCTGTTAGGAAAAGAAAAGGGAAACACTAGACACGGATTGGCAGGGAGGAGGCAAACATTCCCTACAGAATCCACCCTCCCCCTGGATGGATTGACTCTTGAAGGAGGAAAGGGCTTGGGCTCCAGGTCCTGCAGAAGACTGCATGCAGCAGAGGACTTCAGTTTGAGAAATTAAAAAAAAAAAAAAAATCTGTCTCTAAGACCAAAGATGTCAATGAACTCACTTGAGATGTTGCTTCCCTCGGTCCAATAGCCATATCTTCTTTCTGGGCTCTTCCCTGAGGATGGGTGGAGTCTCCAGAAGACAAATCTGAAAGAGGAAAAAGGGAGCCAGGACGGAGAAGCCCCTTCTGGTTTCCGCCCCTGAGAATCACCAGCTCTGAAATCCTTCCACCACCTGAGATTGAGGCCACGTGCCCTCGGAGAGGGAAGTCAGAAGGAGCTGGAGCTGGACAGGCCCAGAGACAAGGGCCAGCCCACAGTGGGCCGGGGCCCAACTCTTTCCCCTGTGGCTCAGAGAAAAAAGACCTAGGATTCCAGCTTCAGTAGCAGCAACAACTTACTGAACCTGCCCCAGGGGCCAGGCAGGGCTCACATCGTTCGGTTCCCCAGCATAGCTGCCATTGTCCACGCCTATTTTACAGATCAGGAAACTGAGTGCAGAGTGGGAGCCACTTGCCCCAGTGCACACAGCCAGTGAGGGTGCTCCGGGATCCGTACCGCGCAGTCTCCACAGCACCGGCTCTAACCTCACCGCCCCTAACCTCACCGCCCGCAGGGGAGGGGACAACTCCTCTCCACCTCAAGCTGCACCCGCCCCCAACTCCTCCCCCTCCTGTCAAGGAATCTCCTTCCAGGTTTTTAGAGAAAAGTGCTTGGGAAACGGACGACAGCAGTTTTCCGACGGCGGCCGGAGGTCTGCCGTCTGGGGGAGCAGGCACAGAGACCGAAAACTTGGGTTCCGGTCCAGATTCCGCCGTAGGGGGGTGGGAAGCCGGCAACTCACTTCTATCGGAAAACACATCTCTGCGCCTGCAGCCCGGGAAGGCAGTGGCGCCGGGGAGGGGGTGGAAACACAGTTTCTCACGTTCACTGGCAGCCGGGAGCAAATCCAAACGCCAGCAGGGCCCGGCAGGTAGCGCGCCGGGCACGAGTCCGGAGGGAGTAGGAGTGTGACCAGGGCCTGGCCGGTGGGGACAGGTGCCCGACCTGCCGCGGTCAGCGGCGCGTCCGCGAGACAGCTGGTGCGGACCAGGCGGGCACATCGGGGGTGCGGGCCCTTGACCCCCCTGCCTGCGCCCACAAAGCCCCCACTCGCGCCTCTCGGGCCTGTGCCCCGCGCCCCGGCGCCGCATCCTCCCGAGGCCCCGGTCCTCTGTCGGTCCCGCATTCGGCCGACCTTCTGCAGCTCACCTCTCCCAGGCCTCGGGGTTTCGGGGACTGCGCCTCCCCAGCCGTGCTCCGCCGGCGGAGGCTCCGGCACTACCCCAGCGAACAGCAGCCCGGGGTCGCGAGTCCTTCCCGGGCAATGCCCGGGCCGACTTCAAGTCCCTGAACCGCCCGCTCCGGCAGCAGTAGACCGGCGTCCCGCGCAGGTCCGGGGAGGCGGGACGGCAAGCGGGGGAGGACGGCCGCAAAGCCTCTGGTGAATGTAGTCCACGCGGGAGCCAAGCATTCTGGGAACTGTAGTTCCCAGCCGTAGCCTGAGAGGCGGGGCCTTGGCTCGCCTGTCACTTGCCCAGCTCCCCCTTACGGGCTCCGCGTCGCACCCTTTGGGCTACCGGCCGCGTGGCTCCAGGTTCCTCAGGAAGGAGGTGGGGGTTTGCTGAGGACGGTGTGTCATTTAGCTGTGCATTTCCATAAGTGACAGTAAGGCAAGTAGACAGCTGCGGAGAGCAAACCTATTTCCCCTCCAGTGATTGAATCAAAGTGTAGCGATCACCTGCTCTGTTCCAAACACTATTACAAGTGGTTGAAAGTAGGTCAGTGAACTAAACAAAGTTCATTGCTCTTGGTTAACTGTTTTGTTTTGTTTTTGTTTGGTCAGGGGGCGGTAGAGAGAAGACAACAAGTTACGAATGTAATCAGAGTTTAGAAGGTTAAGTGTTAGGGGGAAAAGTGAAAGAGCATGTTCGGGAGTATTTAGGGTAGATATGGAGGCAGTTTGTAGCAAGAAATAGGGTCCCAGATCCCCAAACCCGTGTTAGTATGGCAGGAAACGAAATATCGCTAAGATAAAGTATCCTTCCATGAATTTTTGTTCAAGTGTTTTGGCTATCATCAACCCACATGAATAGTTATCATTATGCCAACTTGTAAATAAAAATGCTGAGGTTTTGGATTCATTGAATGTACAAATTACTTGGGAGAATTGATAGCTTCACAATACTGATTCTCATAATCCTTACTATGGTATTGTCACCATACACACAGGCATCAGGCAATTAACCAGCCTGAGTCTCGGTTGGAGCAAAATTACCTGGTGATAAGTGAGGGTATGAGGAGGTAATTGTCAAAGCATTGTCTCCCCATGGGGTAGTGCAGGAATCTTTTATTCAGGGTGCTAGGGGGCAGGGGTAAGGAGCTGGATACATTAGGGAACTTACACATATTTTGTTAGGCACTTTGCAAATACCTAGCTTGTCAAAAGCTTGTCAACATGCTAGTGGATACATTTTATGGGTTTTTTTTTTTAATGGACCAAAACTCTGCCTATAGATCTCAGTATTATAATGAGCTAAATACTATGTCAGGGCAACTCGGCTTCTGCACAAGTCCTCAGCTGCAAACTGGTTCATGCAAGGCTGTTATATCCCTGGGACACCTGGCCATACGTCTCCTTGGTGGGAGCTGCGTGTTTTCCAAAACAGACACATTCTTTCTCTTCTTTTGTCCTTTTTCCCTCCTCCTCTCTGCAGATACTTTCAGCCCTCTGACCTGAGTAACCCTATGGTGTCCTAGCTAAAAGTGTAACTCTGTTTATTTATTTATTTTTTAAAGATTTTGTTTATTTATTTGACAGAGAGAAATCACAAGTAGATGGAGAGGCAGGCAGAGAGAGAGAGGGAAGCAGGCTCCCTGCTGAGCAGAGAGCACGATGCGGGACTCGATCCCAGGACCCTGAGATCATGACCTGAGCTGAAGGCAGCGGCTTACCCCACTGAGCCACCCAGGTGCCCTGTAACTCTGTTTAATTAGGTCTGACAACTCTACATGTATTTTCTCTATAGCATTGTTGCATATTTGGGGGCTTAATTTTAGATATTTCATGTTTTAAAGCTATTGTAAATGGTATCTTCTTAAAAATTTTACTTGCTGAGTATTGGTTTTGTATACAGCTTGCTGCCTAAAATCTCTTATAATTTACAATAATGAATTTGTTTGTTGGATTTTTATTTAACACAGGAGGGGTACCTGGGTGGCAATAGGTTAAGTGTCTGCCTTTGCCCCAGTGTCCTGGCTTAGAGAGGAGTCAGCTTCTCCCTCTGCCTAGCCTCCCCCCCACCATGTTCTCTTGCTATCTCTCTCTCTCAAATAAATATAGAAAATCTACATTTTTATGTCAAATAAATAAAAAATATATAAATATATATACATATGGCATATGGATGACAATTTTACTTCTTTTTAAAAATATATTTTCTATAATCACCATACTGAGTGGTCTATGATTTTTAGTCAAAGTACAGGGGTCAGCAAAACAACAGAGTAAAAACTCCAAGCCCTGGGGCACCTGGGTGGCTCAGTGGGTTAAGCTTCTGCCTTCAGCTCAGGTCATGGTCTCAGGGTCCTGGAATCAAGCCCCACATCGGGCTCTCTGCTTGGCGGGGAGCCTGCTTCCCTCTCTCTCTACTTGTAATCTGTCAAATAAATAAATAAAATCTTAAAAAAACAAAAAACAAAAAACTCCAAGCTCACACCCCTCTTGAAAAACATAAAAAAAATACCCCCCCCCCCCCAAAAAAAAAAACAACTAGCTTAGAAAAGCTCCGGAAAACAATAAAAAGACCTACAGCAACCAAACACTCCAAGTAAAAGCCACATTTGAAATTGTGGGAAGTTTTGTGGCATATGTAACTTGTGCTCGCCCCTTCCTTTCTGCCAGTGCATGTCTTGGTCTGGAGAGGAGGTAGTAGGGTTCCTGATTCCTTCTCCCCATCAGGAAGAGAACAGAGCAGCCTTTATTTGTAAAGTTCTAGCGTGTTTGGGGGCTGCCAGAAGCACTGGGCTCTGTCTTGCCTCACTCAGATCTCAAGTAGGGAGAAGCAGCGAGCATTGCTCATGAAAATTTTAGGTAGACTTCGGTCCCACTGATACCTGAGGCAAGAAATAAAAGATACAGACAAGATAGATTGTCTATGGCCCTCAGGAGAGGCTTGGGGTGAGACTCTTGGAGAAATCCAGACATTTAAAAGCAGCTGAAAAAGCAACAGGAGGCCCATCCAAGGTCTGCAGTTCAGAAAAGAACAAAGAGATCTTAAGTTTTTCCCTCTATCTGACCCCTAGGCTGAAAGCAAGCCAGCCAATTACTAAAGAACTGCTATAGCTCAGAACCAGTCTGCAAAGACTGGGAGAGGTGAACAGTTTGTTTTGTTTTAAAGAAAGATTATTTTTTTAAGAGCAATTTTAGGTCACAGCAAAATTGGCGAAAGTACAGAATTGACATTTCCTTCATACTTGCTGCCCCAACATAGGCATAGCCTCCTCAATTATCAGCATCACTCACCAGCTCCATACATTAGTTACAAAGAACGACCCGCATCGATGCATTGCAGTTACCCACATTCCATAGCTGACTTTGAGGGTTCACTCTTGGTGTTGTACACTCTATAGGTTTGGACAAATATATAATGAATAACATGTATTGGCCATTCTAGGATGGTTTCACTGTCCTACAATCCCCCCCAACCCGTGCTCTGCCTGTTCCTTAGCCCTGACAACCACTGATGTTTTTACTGCCTCAAGAGTTTGTCCTTTTTCAGAAGGTCATGTAGTTGAAATCATACACCATAGAACTTTTTCAAATTGGCTTCTTTCACTTTGTAATACGCATTTAAGTTTCCTCCATGTCCTTGCATGCCTGGATAGCTCACTTCTTTTTAGTGCTGAATAATGTTCATTGTCTGGATGGACCACGGTTTATCCATTCAGTTACTGAAGGACATCTAGGTTCTTCCAAGTTTTGGCAATGAGGAATCAAGTTTCTGCAAACAGTCATGTGTGGGTTTTTGTGTGGATATAAGTTATAAATTCTTTTGAGCGTGATTGCTGGAATGTGCAGTAAGGGGATGTTTACTTTCATCAGGAACTGCCTAACTGTCTTCCAAAGTGGCTCTATCATTTTGCATTTCCCATCAACAATGAGTGAGTGTTTCTGTTGCTCCAAACCCTCATCAGCATTTGCTACTGTCAGCGTTCTGGATGTTGGACATTCTACTAGTCATGTAGAGGCATCTCATTGTTGTTGTAATTTGTGTATTTTTTGACAATATATAATGTGAAGGATCTCTGTATGTGCTTTTTTGCCCTCTGTATATCTTCCTGAGTGAGGTGTCTATTAAGGTCTTTGGCCCAATTTTTAATCCAGTTCTTTGTTTTCTTACTATTGAGCTTTCAGAGTTCTTTGAATTTTTTGAAACTTTTATATTTTCAGATATATTCTTTTGCAAATTTTTGTTCCAGTCTGTGGCTTGTCTTCTCATTCTCTTGACAGTGTATGTCACAGAGCAGAAGTTTTAAGTTTTAATCAAATCCAGCTTATCAAATATTTCTTTTCTCCATCATGGTTTTGATATTGTATCTAAAAAGTCATCACCATGGGGCACCTGGGTAGTTTAGTCCATTAAGCATCTGCCTTCGGCTCAGGTCATGATCCCAGGGTCCTGAGATTGTTGTGCCTGAGTTTTCGCGTCCAAGAGACCACCAAGGAGCCAACACCAATGTAATCACACGAGGGTTTATTTGACAAGCTTAAGCTTGGACCCAAGTATACCCGGCACAGCGGAGTAGGGACGTGGACCCCGAACCAGATTACAGTCAGAGTTTTTAAAGGCAGAGTGGGGGTGGGCTCGGCGGTGGGTGAGGACAAAAGGGATATTCAGAAGGGCTATCAGGGTGAAAAAGACTGTCAGGATATTGGAGGCCTAGTTATTATCAAGCCAAGCTGTTTTTCCCTCAAATGAGGCACTAACATGAAGACAGATGGGAGTTTCCTGGTGGAATGTCACATTCCTCCTATCAAGCGTTCTTGTTAGTGAAATTTAGCACTGGGACATTTGTAAACCAAGGTTGACTCCTGTCTTGCAGGATTGTGATTTCTGCAAGTTAACTATTTGTTCACACATACTACCGAAGGGAGGGGAGCGGTGGAGAGGGGGTGCAAGGTGCCAGCTTTTGCTTTATCAAGATGGCTGTACTTATGTCAGGGCTAGACTCGAGGTGGGTACAGCCTTGTTTCTCTTGGCCTCCACAGAGATGAAGTCCTGCATTGAGCTCCCTGCCTTGAGGGAAGCCTGCTTCTCCCTCTGCTTCTGCTTCTCACTCTCTGTCTCTCATGAATAAATAAATAAATAAACAAACAAATTTTAAAAATCTTAAAAAAAATTTAATCAACGGACCCAAGGTCAGCAACTTTTCTCCTAAATTATCTTTCTATTTATTTATTTAAAGATTTTATTTTTTTGAGTAATCTTTACCCCTAATGGAGGGCCTGAACGCACAACTTGGAGACCAAGAGTCACATGCTCTATTGAATGAGCCAGCCAGGTGACCTCCTATGTTATCTTTTGAAGTTTTCTTGTTGTGTGTTTTACATTGAACTCTGTGAAACCCGTTGTGAGTTGATGTCTGTGAAGGGCATAAGGTGTGCCCCTAGATTCATCATTTTGCATGTGGATGGCCAACTGTTGTAGCAGTCTTTGCTAAAGATGCTGTCTTTGCTCCATTGTCTTGCCTGGCTCTTTGTTAAAGATTGGTTGGCTATATTTATGTGGGTCTGTATCTGGGATCTGTCTTCTGTTCCATTGATCTATTTTGTCTGTTCTTTTACCAACACCATATTAGTAAATCTTGAAATTAAGTAGCATTTTTGCTCCAATTTGGTCCCTCTTTGTTATTTTGTTGGCTAATCTGGGTCTTTCACTTCTTCATATAAACTTTAGAATAAATTTGTCAATACCCACAAAATAATTTGATTGGGATTTTTTATTGAATCTATGGACTAATTTGGGAAGAGCTGACATTTTGACAATATTGAGTCTCCCTCCCCATGAACATGGAATATTTCTCCATTTATTTAGTTCTCCATTGATTTTGTTCATTTTGTTCAGTTTTATAGTTTTCTTCATATAGATCTTGTACATATTTTATTAGATTTATAGCTAAATATTTCATTTTAGGGGGTGTTAAGGTAAATGATATTGTGTTATTTTATTTTTTTTTCTTATTTTAAAAATTAACATATAGTGTATTATTTGACCCAGGGGTACAGGTCTGTGATCCATCAGGCTTACACATTTCACAATACTCACCATAGCACATACCCTCCCCAATCTCAAATGACCCTTGTTGACTGCTGCTATAGAGGAAGTTGACTGAGTTTTGTGTATAGTCATGTAGCCTTCAACCTTGCTGTAATTGCTTAGTAGTTCTAGGAATTTCTTGGTCAGTTCTTTTGGGTTTTCTGTATAGATTATCATGTCATTGCTGGAGGAGGTCATGGAGAGGACATAGCCACTGGTTGACTCATGAGTTGGACCAAGGCAAGAAGAGGTGCCTTACCCCTTTCTTCCCTTTAAATATATGTTCTGCCTGCTATTTCCATCCTCAGCCATTTCCAGTACCTAGACTTGAGAGGGCAATGTGTTGTTGAGACCCTCTGGACTTGGTACGTGACTAAAACCTGTTAAGACCTGTATGTAAACTTTTTAAGATTCTGGCTGATATATACAGAAATCTGCTAGTCTTATGGCTGCCCAAGACATGCCTAGTAAGTAAGTTACCTTGCTTCTTCAGACCGCCACCAACCAGTCTGGAGTTGTCTGTTCTCTTCTGTCTGTCCTTGCCCTTCCTGTAAGGAGTTTCATACTTCACGTGGGGAACTCCCGAAGTTGTAAATCAACACTCATCTGTGAACAAGAAAGTTTTACTCCTTTCAAATCTGTATGCCTTTTATCTTTTTTTCTTGTCTTTTGTATTAACTACCACTTCCCATACAATGTTGAAAAACAGTAGTGTGGAAGAGACATCTTGGTCTTGATCTGGGAAAGCTTTGAGTTTCTTACCATTAAGTGAATTATAGGGAATTTATAGATACTCTTTTTTAAAAAATATTTTATTTATTTATTTGACAGAGAGAGATCACAAGTAGGCAGAGAGGCAGGCAGAGAGAGGGGAGGAAGCAGGCTCTCTGCTGAGCAGAGAGCCCAATGTGGGACTCGATCCCAGAACCCTGAGATCATGACCTGAGCTGAAAGTAGAGGCTTAACCCACTGAGCCACCCGGGAACCCCTAGATACTCTTTATCAAAATGAGGGAGTTTTCTCCTATTACTAGTTTGATGATAGTTTTTATCATGAATTAGTATTGGCCTTTGTCAAAAGCATTTCCTGCTTCTATTGATATGCTCATGTGATTTTTCTTTAGACTATTGATACGATGAATTACGTTAATTGATTTTCAGCTGTTGAACTAGCCTTGAATATCTGGGATAAATCCCACTTGGTCGTGGTGTGTAACTGTTTTCATACATTGTTAGATTAGATTTCCTGTATTTTGTTGAGGATTTTACATTTATCGTCATGAGAAATATTGGTCTGTAGTTTGTTTTCTTATATTTTCTTTGTGGGTTTCTTTTTGGGTATCGTGATAATGGTGTCTTCATAAAATGAATTCCAAAGTATATTCTCTGCTTCTATATTCTGATAGAGATTGTAGAGAATTGGTATATTTTTTCCTTCACTGTATGGTACAACCCATCCAGGCCTGATGCTTTCCATTCTAGAAGCTTCTTAATTATTGATCAGTTTCTTTAATAAATGCAGACCTATTCAGATTGTTTCTTCTTGCATGAGTTTTAGTCGATTGTAACTTTCAAGAAATTGGTTGATTTCTTTTCTTTTTTTTTTTTTTTAAAGATTTTATTTATTTATTTGACAGACAGAGATCACAAGCAGGCAGAGAGGGAGGCAGAGAGAGAGAGAGAGAGAGGGAAGCAGGCTTCCCGCGGAGCAGGGAGCCAGATGCGGGGCTCGATCCCAGGACCCTGAGATCATGACCCGAGCCAAAGGCAGCAGCCTAAACCACTGAGCCACCCAGGTGCCCCAAGAAATTGGTTGATTTCATCTAGGTTATCGATCTAGTTTGCATAGAGTTATTTCAAATTTAAAATTTCCATTTTTATTATACCTTTATTGTATAAATAAAAGTTTTATAGTGATGTCCCCTCTTCTGTATCCCATGTGAGAAATCCATGTTCTATCCTTTTTTCTTAATTAGCCTGGCTGGAGACTTTGTGATATTATTGATCTTTTCAAAGAACCATGTACTGGTTTTGTTGATTTTTGCTATTGATTTCCTGTTTTCAACTTCATTCTACTCTACTTTTTATTTTTTTCTTCTGTTTACTTTGGACTTAACTTGCTCTTTGTTTCCTAGTTTCCTAAGCTTGGATTAGTAATTTAGATCTTTCTTCTCTCTCTCTCTCTCTTTTTAAGATTTTATTTATTTATTTGGCAAAGAGAGAGAGATCACAAGTAGGCAGAGAGGCAGGCGGTGGGTGGGGGGGAGGAAGCAGGTGCCCCACTGAGCAGAGAGCCCGATTTTGGGGCTCCATACGGGGCTTGATCCCAGGACCTTGAGACTACGATCCGAGCCGAAGGCAGAGGCCTAACCCACTGAGCCACCCAGGTACCCCTTTCTTTTCTTCTTATGTATGTATTCAATGCTATAAATTTCCTTTTAAGTACTGGTTTCACTACACTCAACAAATTTTGATAAGTTGTGTTTTCATTTTCATTTAGTTCAAAATATTTAAAATTTGGGGCGCCTGGGTGGCTCGGAGCATTAAGCCGCTGCCTTTGGCTCAGGTCATGATCTCAGGGTCCTGGGATGGAGTTCCACATCCGGCTCTCTGCTCAGCAGGGAGCCTGCTTCCCTCTCTCTCTCTCTGCCTGCCTCTCTGTCTACTGTGATCTCTCTCTGTCAAATAAATAAATAAAATCTTAAAAAAAATTTAAAATTTTATTTTGAGATTTCTTTGACCTGTGTAATATTTAGAAGTTTATTGTTTAATCTCTAAGAATTTTGGGATTTTCTTGCTATCTTTCTGTCACTGATTTACAGTTTAGTTTCATTGTGAGTCTTGGAAGAGCAACTCTTGTTTGACTGGTATTATTTTAAATTTGTTAGGACATGTTTTATGGCCCAGAATGTCGTCTATCTTGTTTTTCTTAAGACTTTATTTATTTGACAGAGAGAGAGAAAGATCACAAATAGGCAGAGCAGTGGGCAGAGAGAGTAGGAAGCAGGATCTCCACTGAGCAGAGAGCCCAATGTGGGGCTTGATCCCAGGACCCTGAGATCATGATCTGAGCTAAAGGCAGAGGCTTAACCCACTGAGCCACCCAGGTGCCCCCAGAATGTGGTATATCTTGATAAATATTCTATACGGGCTTGAGAAGAATGTGTATTTGTTGTTGGATGAAGTAGTCTATAGATGTCCGTTATATCTTCTTGACTGATGGTGTTATTGAGTTCAATTACATCCTTACTGGCTTTCTGTCTGTTGGATCTATCAGTTCCTGATAGAGGGGTGTTGAAGTTTCCAGGTATAATAGTTGATTCTTCTGTTTCTCCTTACAGTTCTGTTGATTTTTGCCTCATGCAATTTGATGATCATTTTTAGACATGTACTCACTTAAGATTGTTGTCTTCCTGGAGAATTGACCTCTTTATCATTATATAATTTGCTTCTTTATCCCTGATGATTTTATTTGCTTTAATCACTTGTTCTTTCTGAAATTAATAGAGTTATCCCAACTTTCTTTGGTTTATGGTAGCATAGTCTATTTTCTCCATTTATTTTTTTTTCTGTATGTGTCTTTATATTTAAAATGGATATCTTGGGGCGCCTGGGAGGCTCAGTGGGTTAAGCCGCTGCCTTCAACTTCGGTCATGATCTCGGGGTTCTGGGATCGAGTCCCGCATCGGGCTCTCTGCTCAGCAGGGAGCCTTCTTCCTCCTCTCTCTCTCTCTGCCTGCCTCTCTGCCTACTTATGATCTCTCTCTGTCAAATAAATAAATAAAATCTTTAAAAAAAAAGGATATCTTGTAGACAATGTATGGTTGAATATTTTTTGATCCATCTGATAGTCTTTAAATTGGTGCATTTAAACTATTGATATTCAAAGTGATTATTGATATAGCTGAATTAATATTACCATGTTTGTTACTGTTTTCTATTTCTTGTCCTTGTTCTTTGTTCCTATATTTGTTTTCCATTCTCTTTTCGCCTTTGAGCTTTTAAGTGAGCATTTCAGGGGCACCTGAGTGGCTCAGTCATTAAGCATCTGCCTTCTGCTCAGGTCAGGATCTTAGGGTCCTGGGATTAAGATTTTATTTATTTATTTATTCGCTTCAGGCTTGTTGCTCAGCAGGAAGCCTGATTCTCCCTCTTCCTCTCCTCCTGGTTATGTTCCCTCTCGCTGTGTCTCTCTCTGTCAAATAAATAAATAAAAATCTTTAATAATTGAGCATTTCATATGATTCCTTTTAGCACACACACTTCTTTTTGTTACTTTCTTTAGTGGTTGCCCTTGAGTTTGCAATACATTTACAACTAATGTAAGTCCACTTTCAAGTAACACTATACCATTTCATGGGTTTTGTGAGTACCTTATAATAGCAAAATAATCCTAATCCTGCCCTCTGTGCCATGTATCATTGCTGTTTTTCATTTCACTTTTACATAGGCATATATATGTATATATATACATATGTGTATATATTTATATGTAAATATTTATGAGGTGTGTGTAAGCGTATATAATCAAATATGCTGTTTTGTTTCTGTTATTTTGAACAAACTGTTACCCCTTAGGTCATTAAATTTAAGAGAGATAGGGGCGCCTGGGTGGCTCAGTGGGTGAAAGCCTCTGCCTTTGGCTCAGGTCATGATCTCAGGGTCCTGGGATTGAGCCCCACATTGGGTTCTCTGCTCAGCAGGGAGCCTGCTTCCTCCTCCTCTCTCTCTGCCTGCCTCTCTGCTTACTTGTGATCTCTCTCTGTCAAATAAATAAATAAAATATTTAAAAAAATTTAAGAGAGATAAAAATTTTAACTTTACTTACTCCTTTGATGCTTTCCCTTTCTTTGTGAAGATCTGAGTTTCTGACATATTATTATTTTCTTTCCCCCTAAAGAATTTCTTTTAACCTTTCTTGCAAGGCAGGTATACTAGCAACAAATTCCCTTAATTGTTGTTTGTCTGATGAAACCTTTATTTCTCCTTACTTTTCAAAGATAATTTTGCAGGGTACAGAATTATAGGTTGGTGGTGTTTTCCCCCCAACACACTAAATATTTCACTCCACTCCCTTCTTGCTTGCATGGTTTCTGAAGAGATGTTGGATGTATGGTGGCCTTATAAATGGTGGGTGTTGTAGTGGCCTTCTTATCTTTGTTCCTCTATAGGTAAGTATTTTTCCCTCTGGCTTCTTCTTCTTCTTTTTTTTTTTTTTTTTGTTTTAAGACTTTATTTATTTATTTGACACAGAGACACAGTGAGAGAGGGAACACAAGCAAGTGGAGTGGGAGAGGGAGAAGCAGGCATCCTGCTCAGCAGGGAGTCTGATTTGGGGCTTGATCCCAGGACCCTGGGATCATGACTTGAGCTGAAAGCAGATGCATAACCAACTGAGCCACCGAGGCACCACTCCCTCTGGCTTCTTTTAGAATATTTTTTTAGCTTTGATTTTCTATAATTTAAAAATGATATGCCTAGGTGTAGTGTTTTAGTATTTTTAGAATTCATCCTGTTTGGTCATCTCTGAACTTCTGGGATCTGTGATTTGGTGTCTGACATTAATTTGGAAAGATGCTCAGTTATTACTCTTTCAAATCTCCTGTTCATTTATTCCCCTTCTGGTATTTCCATTACCTGTATATTATACCTTATGTAGTTGTCCCACAGTCCCTGGATATTGTAATTTCTTTGTTTTCCAGTTTTGGAGGTTTCTATTGAGATAGCCTCAAATTCAGAGTGTCTCTTTTCTCAGCCATGTTCAGTCTACTAGTAAGTCCATCAAAAACACTCTTCTTATCTGTTACAGTGTTTTTGATCCTAGAATTTTTTTTTGTTCTTTTTTGGATTTTTGTCTCTCTCCTTACATTGTCAAAACGTTCTTTTGTACTGTTTGCTTTACCCATTCGCACCCTTAGTGTATTGATCATGGTTGTTTTAAATTCCTTGTCTTAAAATTGCAACTTCTCTGCCATGTCTGGGTCTGATGCTTTCTCTGTCTCTTCAACTTGTGTTTTCTGACTTTTGGCGTGCATTGTATTTTTTTCTTGGTAGATGGAGATGATGCTGGGCAAAAGGAATTGCTGTAAATGGGCCTTTAGTAATGTGGTGGTAAAGTGTGAGTAGCAGGAAATTTTTCGATAGTTCTATGATGTGTGTCGGTCTTTTAGTAAGCTTCTGCCTCCTGACTGAACTTGATTTGTGTTTTAAAATCTCTCTTTTGGGGCGCCTGGGTGGCTCAGTGGGTTAAGCCGCTGCCTTCGGCTCAGGACATGATCTCAGGGTCCTGGGATCGAGCCCCACATCGGGCTCTCTGCTCAGCAGGAAGCCTGCTTCCTCCCTCTCTCTCTCTGCCTGCTTCTCCGTCTACTTGTGATCTCTCTCTGTCAAATAAATAAAATAAAATCTTAAAAAAAAATAAAATAAAATCTCTCTTTTTTTCTAATTTTGTCAGTGGGTTGGGTGGCGAGGATATGCTAGAGTTGGTATTTCTTCTCCCATGTGGAAGGGTAGGGCTGAGTTGGGTTGGCTATTTCCCTTCTGCCAGAACAGTTAGGCTTTGATAATACTCCAGCAGAATAGGTTCTGGTTAACTAGTTTCTTCTGAGGGCAAGCCTTGTTAAGAAGAGAATGCTATTTTATATTTCCTTTTCCTCTCTCCTTCCTAGAAACATGAGGAAATTTTCTTCCAGTATTTATGTAGGAAACCTCATTGAGCTCCTGAAAATAAATCTAACAAAATTTTGGTAACCCTCTTGTGATGAGGTCCCCTGGAGTTTTGTTTTTGTTTTTTAATATTTTATTTATTTATTTTGACAGACAGAGATCACAGGTAGGCAGAGAGGCAGGCAGAGAGAGATTGAGAGGGGAAGCAGACTCCCACTGAGCAGAGAGCCTGATGTGGGGCTCAATCACAAGACCCTGAGATCATGACCTGAGCCGAAGGCAGAGGCTTAACCCACTGAGCCACCCAGGCGCCCCTCCCCTGGAGTTTTTAACTCTTAGAGTTGTTCACACCTTCAGTAATTGCCAATTACTGTTGGGTTTTCCTATCCAGCACTTGTTCCTATAGCAGTTTCAGCTGGCAAGTCTCTGCTCCAATAAGTTATTTTCTGTAATCCCCCATTGGTCTCTCCAGTCTTGGGGGGTAATGGTTTGCCTTGTATTTCCACCTGTCTTGCAGATCCTAGAAGAATTGTTGATTTTTCTGTCTGTTCAGCTTTTTACTTGTTGTTAAGATGGAATGTCAACTTCCAAGGTCTTTCATGTAGATCCAGAAACTATGTCCATGTGACTTTTTTCAAGAGCTCAATTTTCAATAGCAACAACAATGAAATCACAAGACATATAAAGAAATAAGAAAATATTGTCCATTCAAAGGAAGAAAATAAAATTGGTAGTGTTATGGGACTGAAATGTGTCCCCTCTCCATTCATATGTGAATTCAGATCCCCAATATGATGGTGTTGGAGGTGGGGACTTTGGGCAATAATTAAGTTTAGATGAGGCCATGGGAGTTGGACTCCCATGATGGGACTGGTATCCTTACAAGAAGAGGAAGAGAGATCAGAGTTTTCTCTCCACCATGTGAAGACACAGCAAGAAGGTAGTATCTTCAAGCCACAGAGAGGACCCTCACAAGTAACTGAATCTTCTGGAACATTGAACTTGGACTTGCCAACCTCCACAAACATTGAGAAATACATGTTTGTTGTTTAGGCAACCCAGTCTATAGAATTTTGGTGTTAAAAACTTGACCAGACTAAGGCTGCAGAAACTGTTCTTGGAGAAACACAGACATCAGACAGGTGAAAACTTTTTTTTAAAGATTTTATTTATTTATTTGTCAAAGACAGAGGGAGAGAAAGCGAGTGAGCACAGGCAGACAGAGAGGCAGGCAGAGGCAGAGGGAGAAGCAGGCTCCCTGCCGAGCAAGGAGCCCCATGTGGGACTCGATCCCAGAACCCTGGGATCACGACCTGAGCCAAAGGCAGCTGCTTAACCAACTGAGCCACCCAGGCGTCCCAGGTGAAAACTTTTTAAAAAATTGTCTTAAATATGCTCAAAGAGCTAAAGGAAAATATGGACAAAGAACTAAAGGAAATAAGGAAAATGATCTAGGAAAAATGATAATATTAACAAAAAGATAACAGTTATAAAAAGGAACCAAACAATTTCTGGAGCTTAAAAAGAAAATAACTGAATTGAAAATGCTGTAGAGGGATTCAACCCCAGATATCAGCAAGCAGAAGAAAGAATCGGCAAATGTAAAGATATAACATTTGAGATTACTAGCAAGTGGGTCAGCATATTCACTGTGGGAGTCTCAGAAGAAAAAGAGAGAAAGAGGCAGATTATTGGAAGAAATAATGGCTGAAAACTCCCCAAATTTGGTTAAAGACATGAATTTGCAAATTCATGGAACTCAGCAAACTCTATGTAGGGCAAACTCACAGAAAGCCAAGGATAGAGAACTTTGGAAAGCAGCAAGAAAGAAGGGATGATTCATCAAAACAAGAGATTTATGATAGGGTTATCAGCTAATTTCTCAGTAGAAATTTTGGAGTCCAGAAGGCAGGGATAAGATATTTAAAGTGCTGGAAGAAGAAACCTGTCAGATGAGATTTTTGTATGCTGCAAAATAGTCCTTCAAAAATGAGAGAGAGATGAAGACATTTCCAGATAAATAAAACCTAAGGGAGTTTATTATCACAACAACTGCTCTACAAGAAATGCTGTGCTAACAGGGAAATTGAAATTACATTAAAAAAGAAGAAAAAGGGGCACCTGGTTGGCTAAATCAGTTGTGTTCGACTCTTGATTTTGGCTTAAGTCATGATCTCAGAGTCATGAGATTGAACTCTGCATGGGGCTCTGTGCTAGGTGTGGAGTCTGCTTAAGATACTCTCTCTCCCCTCCCACTCCTCACTCTCAAGCTTGCTCTCTCTTAAAATAAAAAATAAAATAATTAAGAGAATTTAAAAAGAATTAAAAATGGGGTGCCTGGGTGGCTCAGTGAGTTAAAGCCTTTGCCTTTGGCTCAGGTCATGATCTTAGGGTCCTGGGATTGAGCCCCGCATCGGGCTTTCTGCTCAGCAGGGAGCCTGCTTCCTCCTCTCCTTCTGCCTGCCTCTCTACATACTTGTGATCTCTCTTTCTCTGTCAAATAAATAAATAAAATCTTTAAAAAATGGAAGAAAGATCTTAAAATAACAACTTTTTACTTTAAGGAAAGCAGAACAATTTAAACCCAGAATTAGCAGAAGAAAAGAAATAGAGAGGATGAGGTTGGACATAAATAGAGAGCAGAGAAACAGTAGAGAAAATCAATGTTCCCAAATTTGTTCTTTGAAAAGAGCAATACAACTGAATAATCTTTAGTTAGATTGACTATGAAAGAAAGAAGGAAGACTCAAATACTAAAATCAGAAATGAAAATGGGGGAAAAAGTTTTAAAAAATGGGGATATTACTACTTATTTTACTAATAAGGATTATAATACAATACTGCAAACAATTGTTCACCAATAAACCGGATAACCTAATCAACAGTCTAATCCCTAGAAAGATAATGCCCACCAAAACTGAATAAGAAATCAATCTTAACAGACTTATAATAAGGAGATGAAATCAGTGACCAAAACTTCCTAACAAAGAAAAACCCTGGACCAAATGGCTTCACCAGTGAATATAACCAACTGTTTAAAAGAATTAACACACCAATCCTATCAAAGCCTTGTAAAAAATGAAAAGGATGGAGTACTTCCAACCTCATATTATAAGGCTAGCACTACTGTGATAGAAAAATCAAAAACAATATAAGAAAACTACAAACCAATATTCCTTATAAGAATAAATGCAAGACCTCAATAAATAATAGACCAACTTCAGTAGGATATTGAAATGATTAGACACCATAGCCAAGCAGTATTAATTTCATATGAAAATCAGTCAGTATAATAAACCACATGATTATCACAGTTGATAAAGGAAATGCATTTGACAAAATTCAACACCCCTTCATGATAGGGGAAAAATAGTGAACAAAGTAGGAATAGAAGAAAATGTCATTAATGAAATCACATCAATGAAAAAAACACAAATAATATCGTGCTCAATGGTGAACAACCAAAAGCTTTTCTCCTATGATTAGGAACAAGACAAAGATGCCCATTTTTTAAAAAGATTTTTAAAAAAAATTTATTTGACAGAGATCATAAGTAGGCAGAGAGGCAGGCAGAGAGAGAGAGAGGAGAAAGTAGGCTCCCCACTGAGCTGAGACCCCAATGCGGGGATCAATCCCAGGACCCTGAGATCATGACCTGAGCTGAAAGCAGAGGCTTAACCCACTGAGCCACCCAGGTGCCCCAAAGATGCCCATTTTTGCCACTTTTATTCAATATAGTGCTAGGACTGGAAGTCCTAGACAGAGCAATTAAACAAGAAAAAGAAATAAACAACATCCAAACTGGAAAGGAAGAAGTAAAATTTTCTTTGTTCACAGATGAGGCAATCTACTATATAGAAGGCCCTGAGGATTCCACCGAAACTATTATAGATTCAGCAGTGTTGTAGGATTGAAAGTCAGCATGTAAAGATCAACTGAGTTTCTATTTACTAACCACGAACAATCCAAAAACAAAATTAAAAACTCAACTTACAGTATCATTGAAAAAATAAAGTACTTAGAAACAAACTTATCCAGGAAGGTGGAAGATTTGTACATGGAAAAATATAAAACATTGGTGAAGGTAATTAGACAAGATATAAATATATGTAAGGCATCTTGTGTGTGGACAGAAGACTTAATAGAGTTAGGATATAAGTACTACCCAAAGTGATCTACAGATTCAGTGCAATTTAATCAACATCCAGGGGCTGCTTTTTTTTTTCTTCCCAAAATAGAAGAGTCCATCCTAAAATTCATATCAAGGGATATCAAATAGCCAAAATGTCTTAAAAAATTGGCAGGCTCATACTTCCTGATTTAAAAACTTACTGCAAGGTACAGTAATCAAAACAGTGTTTTAGTGGCATAAAGACAGTGGCATTGTACAATGGAATAGAGTCCAGACATAAACCCTCAAGTATATGGTCAAATGATTTTCTGCAGCAGAGTCAAGATCAATGGAGGAAGGACAATATTTTCATCAGAGGGTGCTGAGACACTAGATATCTACATGCAAAAGAATGAGATGGGACCCTTACCTCACACCATATATAAAAGTTAACTCAAAATGGACCAAAAACCTAAATATAAGACCTTAAATTATAAAGCTATTAGAGTAAAATATAGAGGAAAAGCTTTACAACATTGGATTTGGCAGTGATTTCATGGATATGACACCAAAGCCCGGGTAGTGAAGGGAAAAAAATAAATTGGACTTCTTCAAAATTAAACTTTTGTGCTTTCAAGGATACTGTTGAGAGAACAAAAAAGCAATCCCCAGAGTGGGAGAAAATATTTAAAATGACATATTGGATAAGGGATTGATATTCAGAATATATAGAAACTCTACAACCCAACAACAACAAACACACATTCCCACTTCAGAAATTGCAGAGGACTTGAGTAGACATTTCTCCAGAGAAGGTGTACACATGGCTGATGAGCACATAAAAAGATGATCAACATCACCAGTCATTAGGGAAATTTGAGTCAAAACTACAGTGAGATGAGTGAGCACCAGGTTTTGTACAAGTGATGACACCAAATTCTACTCCAGAAAGAAAAAAATTATCTGATTCTTTTTGTAGTCACCCCTTAGTCATCAATGCTTTCTATCTTGTTGAAAAAAAAAAAAAGAAAAAAGAAAAGAAAAAAATTCATTGTTGAGAACTTTTGGCGACAAATACAATTCTCAGAGAAGGAAAAAAAAAACAACCCTGCAGTTTCAGTGTCCAGCACAATGCCTGGCACATAGTCAGTGGTCAGTTAACATTTGTTGAATGAATATTGAATATATACATCAATTAATTTGGCATTGGCTTTAGCTTGATGCCAAGCCAGTTTCTAGGGATTATTGTCACTGCTTCAGTTTGCCTTAAGGATGACCTTAAAAGGACTGCCTCCTTTTGTGGTCTGAACTTGGTCAGATATTGTAAGCTGTATTCATCACTTAATCTTAAAAGGAAAAATATATGAAATTCTCTTGGGGAAACACAAACAAAACTCCAAAAAACAAAAACACCAAGAAACCCCAAATGACGGTGAAATACTGCTGCAACCAGAGGGCAAGAGCACCTGGCTCTGGGGGTCCCAAACACCAGGTTTGGCCACTGGCCACTGACAAAATCCAATGGCAGAGAGTCAAGTGTTAGCCAGTACAGAGAGATATTGGAGGCTGTGTGCACTGCTGGTGGGAATATAAAATGGTGCAGCCACTGTGCCAAAGTTTGGGAGATTCCTCAAAAAATGAAGCAGAATTATCAAATAGTCCAGCAATTTCACTTCTTGGGATGTACACCTAAGAACTGAAAGTAAGGGCTGAAAAAGATACCAGAGTTCATAGCAGCATTATTCAAAATAGCCAAAAGGTGGAGGCAATTCAGACATCCAAAGAGATGAATGTGGGAAACATGTGCAATGGGAAATGATTGTGCCTTGAAAAGAATGGAATTTTGAGACATGCCATAATGTGGATGAACCTGACAATGTCATGCTCTGTCAAATAAGCTGGACACAAAAGGGCAAATATTGTATCATTCCCCTTATATGAGGTTCCTAGGATAATCAAACGTTTAGAGACAAAGTAGAATTGTGATTACTAAGGGTTGAGTTAAGGGGACAATGGAAGTATTCTTTTTAGAGCCTTAAAAAACATGCATTTGTTTTAAAGAGAGAGAGAATGTGGGGAGGAGCAGAGGGAGAGGGACAAGCAGACTTGGGGCTCCATCTTACAACCCTGAGATCATGACCTGAGCTGAAATCAAGAGTCTAACACTCAATTGACTGAGCCCCACCCCAGGTGCCCTAATATTATTCTTTAAAGGGCACAGAGTTTAAGCTTATAATATTTTATAAACATTTCATTTTTAAATGTTTATGTCATTAGATCAATTCCTTTCTTTCATGCTTTCAGATTTGGTGACATGCTTAAAATGGCCTTCCCCAAAGATCTGCACTTCTGTTGTGTTCTAGGACTTCTTTGGTTTTATTTCTTACTCTTCCGTATTTAGCACATCCAGAATAATGTTATAAGATAAAAAATAAACACTTTTTACTTAACGTTAGATAGCCAATTTGATAAGAATCTTTATTAAATAATCTCTTCTTCATTCTGCTAATTAGATTTGTCATCTTTGTAATACAGTAAGTGATGTGGGAAACAAAGGCAGAAGAGAAATTATTAACTTTCCTTATTACCTACAGCCTACTGACAAGTCCCTGAAATAGGCAGAGTGACATTCCTCTAGGGACACAATGTCCTTGATGCTGACAACCTGATAAGGGCAAAAGGCAATCTTAGCCCAACCCCCAGGACCCTGTGAGTCTACTTTAAAATATAACAATTTCTTTAGAAATTTCCTTTCATCTCTAAACCCCCAAGGTACGTGTTGACAAAACCCTCAAAGCATATGGCCAACTGATAGACATCTGAAGGGTCTTACGACTAAGGTTTTACTAGATGGTAATGAATGGCCTTTATCCAATAACAGTTAGCCCACTGAAGTCCTGGAAACCTTGCTTCCAAAATTCTTTGGAGACTCAAGCTATTCCTAACTCCCTCCCAACTTGAAAGTATATGATGGACCTCTCCTCTTGACCCCAGTACAGCTGTCTCTGCCCACAGGTCCTGATTCTGTGCTTTAATAAAACCACCTTTTCCCAACAAAGATGTCTCAGGAATTCTTTCTTGGCCTTTGGCTTTGGATCCTAACATCTTTCCTACATCAATAAATTTTCATATTCTGGCCTTCTTTACAGATGATTCTGTGTGATAGGCATGCACCCCCTGTAAGTGTAGAGCTAGGGACTACAGCCTCTCTCTGGGATGTCCCTGAAGGACAGTGGTGTGAGGAGATCTTTCCAATAAGTGGAACTTTTATACTCGTCATGAGTATTTCCTTCTTATTTTGTGACGAATAGGTTTGTATATATACACGCACGTATATTAAGGAAATATCTGTGTTCTCTTCATTTCCTTATTATCTTATCATGTAACATAAGACATACGGACTTTGTGTATTTATTAATTTTACATCATGGTATTTAAGCTGTGGGATATCGAGAGAAAACACCTTTGGAGTTTACCTCATTTTCTGGGGAAGGGATTAGCATGTTTTGCCTTGTAAGCGGGATAGTTATATCACCTATGGATGTCACTGTTAAGCAAAAAGGAAGGGGATTTAAAAGTGTGGAAGACTCTTGGCCCATCCATCTTGAAATGAACGAGAAAGCCTGTTTGGGTGAGAACACTTTGATAAGGAGATTGGTATGGAACAGCCCTTTGAACAGAGGCCAAGAGTGGAAGATGACCATGTTTTCTTGTTACTGTTGCTGTGTTCTGTCACTTTTATTTATGTGCGTGTGTGTGTGTGTGTGTGTGTGTGTGTGTGTGTAGGTGTAATAACCTTCCGTCATGTAATTTGCTCATGTTCTTTCTTGTCATTCATCCTTTCACTTCTGTGGTAGACTTTTATTCTATTAATTTTTCTGTAAAGAAGTCTCATGCAGTCAGGTCCCACAATAATTTGTATATTCTAGGCATTGGCTTTTTATTTTATTTATTTATTTTAAAAATATTTTATTTATTTATCTGACACACAGAGAGAGAGAGATCACAAGTAGGCAGAACAGCAGGTAAAGGGAAGGGGAGAGAAGCAGACTGTCCACTGAACAGTAGCCCAGTGCAGGACTTGATCCCAGGACCCTAGGGTCATGAACTGAGCTGAAGGCAGATGCTTAACTGACTGGGCCACCCAGGCGCCCCTAGGCCTTGTTCTTTTAGAACCGATCTGTTGTGGGGGTACCTGGGGTAAGTGGTGGACTCTTCACTTGATCTTAGCCAAAAGGCCAAGAAGCGATAAGCCGTGAACTCTTAATTTCAGCTCAGGTCATGATCTCTGGGTCCCCTAATCTAGCAGTGTAAGGTTCCCTCCTAAACTTGGAGTCCAATTGTCCCTCTCCCTCACCCTGCTTACACACTATCTCTCCCTCGCTATGTCTCTCTCTCTCAAGTAAATAAAATCTTAAAAAACAAAAAACCCTATCTGTTGCTACTGTATTCTAAATCTGTCTTATTTATTTAAAATATTTTGTGCTCACACACATATATCAATATAATATTGTGCAAAGTTTGAACAATATGAATTTTCTCCTGTAATTTAAAAAAATAAAACTGCTGGTTAGTTTCCCAGCAAAAATGGGTTTAACAGAGAATTGCAATCTGGGATAAGCAAGCTATAGCAAAACCATCGGCAAGTCTGGAGAACAAAGGAAAGGAAGGATGTCCTATATAGAATATGGGGAGTTGGGGGCCTCTTGTAAACACAAAGTTCATTGGGTTAAACTGGGAGTTGGAAGCATGGTGGCTTCTCATTGGCTGAGCTGTGACAGCCTCTCATTGTCTGGGCTGTTGCTGGGGCTGGAGGAAAATCTTTGTTCCTCCAGTGGGCAGTAAAGTAGTAGTTAAAGTTCTAGGGGCTGCAAGTGACCAGGAGTGTAGGGTGTGAGAGCTCCCCCGTGCTGGTCTGCGGACTCCTTTTTTTTCGTTTTTAAATAGGCTCTGTGCCCAGTGTGAAGCGGAGCCTGGGGCTTGAACACACAAAATTGAGATCAAGACCTGCGCTAAGATCAAAAGTCAGCGGCTTGACCGGCTGAGCCACCCGGACGCACCAACCCCCCACGACATTTTAAATGAGGTTTCCTTTTATAAATTTTTACACTTCCAATATTAATTTTCAACAATGCAAAAAACATTCAAGATGAAATATAAACCATCTCCTTGGGAAAAATTAAAGTCTCACAATAACTGAATGCCATGAGCTCTCCTTTCAATTTCACTCATACTGCTGTGCATCACACAGAGGGACCTCTCTCTGATCTGTAGGAGAATTGAGGACCCTTCTGCTAATGTCATAGCCTCAGCAGTGTGGGAGCATATCAGGTGTTTCTCCTGACACACAGTCCCTGTCCAGAGGGGACCAATGTATAAAACAGGTTTATTTTCCTAAAATAACTGTGTGGCTTCATATCTATAAAATGTGGCAAAATAAGTCTTGAGTATTGTTGCACAACTACCTGCTGTCTCCCTTTTTCCTTTCTAAGAGAACCCAGCCTGCCTTGCAATTGAGGGGACAACTTTGAGAAATGAACAGAAGCAGATGTGTGGGGTTTCTGAGAAAGGCCTTGCAAGTGGCAAGTCTTTTGGCTATGCTGTCTTCTTCCTGCTTGCCTGGGATAGGAAGAGATGGATGGAGCCCCAGCAGCCATCTTAGAAGCATGGGGATGATAGCTCACAACCTAGAGATGGTAGAGGAGAAAGCTGGAAGGATTTGAGTTTCTCAGAGATAGAATGCATTGAAAAGTCCTCTAATTTCAGGCTTCTTCTCAGAAAATAATCTGTCAGTGTGTGGAAGTGGGTGTTGTTGAGCTGATGGCAGAACTGTGTTCCATTTCCTGATATCCTGGACCCCCTCCAGATAGCAGCCTGGTACTCACCACCATTAAGAGGATTTGGAGCCCCTGCCAAAGAGTCTTCTTACAGCCTTCTTCATGTCCTGGTTCCTCAGGCTATAGATGAAGGGGTTTAGCATGGGGGTCACCACCGTGTACATGATGGTTGCTACTGTGTCCTGGGCTGAGAAGGAGTTGGGGGGTCGTACATATACTCCCAGGACAGTTCCATAGAACAAGGTGACCACGGATAGATGGGAGCTGCACGTGGAAAATGCCTTGCGCCTTCCTGGGGCAGAGGGGATGTGGAGAACGGCTGCAGCTATGCGGAGGTAGGAGACCACAATGAGCGCACAGGGGGCCACGAACAGGACTACGGCCCCCAGGAACACGTGCTCATTGACCCGTGTGTCGGAACAGGCAATCTTCATCAGCAGGTAGGCGTCGCAGTAGAAGTGGGGGATCTCCTGGGCGGAGGAGCAGAAGGTCAGTCTGTCCATGAGGAGTGTGTGGACCAGGGAGATGAGGCCCGAACATGTCCACGTGAGTGTGGCCAGTCCCCTACAGAGCTGGGGGGTGATGATGGTGTGGTACTGCAGGGGGTGGCAGATGGCCACATAACGGTCCAGTGCCATGGCTGCCAGCAGGAAGGTATCCAGGTTGGCAAAGGAGATGAGGAAGTACATCTGGGTCAGGCAGTGGGGGTAAGAGATAGTCCATGTTCCTGCCACGTGGCTGGCCAGCAGCTTGGGGATCAGGTTAGTGGTGAAGCAGATGTCAACAAAGGAGAGATTGGTGAGAAAGAAGTACATGGGGGTGTGCAGGCGGGGATCAGAGCCAATGACCAGGATGATGAGTGTGTTCCCAGCCACCGTGACCAGGTACATACATAGGAAGAGCCAGAAGAGGGCTTGACGCTGCTCTGGGTCCCTGGTGATGCCAAGCAGGAGGAACTCGGTGACTCCTGTCCCGTTTTCCTTCCCTCTGGACATCCCACTGTGGCTTGGGGAGGTGACAGGCTGCACACACAAGGGAGAGGACAAAATCCCAGCAGAACCTGGTCTTACTCTAGAAAGAAATGAGATCAGAGGTCATTTGTGATCAGATTCATGACCAAAGGTTTTTTTTTTTTTTTTTTAAAGATTTTATTTATTTATTTGACAGAGAAAGAGAGAGAGAGAGATCACAAGTAGGCAGAGTGGCAGGCACGGGGGTGGGGAGCAGGCTCCCCGCTGAGCAGAGAGCCCCATGCAGGGCTTGATCCCAGGACCCTGAGATTGTGACCAAGCTGAAGGCAGAGGCTTAACCCACTGAGCCCCCAGGCACCCCATGACCAGAGTTTTATACCTATGGTAACTGCTGCTTTTGATCAAGTACATATTCCATGCAACTGTGCTAAGGAGTCTATGTGCACGATCTCTCTTAATTGCCACAAAATAGGTACTTTTAGGATTCCTGGTTTTTGGGTGAAATACCTGAGATGGAGTAGTTTTCTCGACCGTATGGGTGGGAAGTGGCAGAGGAGACTGGGAACCCACAGTCTGAGCCCAGATCCTGTGCCTCACCCATCCTTCTACAGAGGACCCGCCTCGTTCCTCCAGTGCTGCATTCTGAGGGCAGTGTCCTGAATCTTCGAGCTCAATTCAGCCAGCATATCCTCTTTAGAAAGGACTTGGTACCTTAGTTCTTGCCTATTTATCTGACTGCATGTCCTGCCAGCCACCTGGGACTGTGTGCCTTACCTGCCTCAGAACAGGGCCTTTGCATGGGCTGTTCTTGGCTCCGTGTTCTCTCCACCTGGACCTTCATGTGGTGATTTGTCACCTTTGAATCTCTGTGGGAGGTTATGTCAACTGTGAACTAGTTTATGGTGGGTTTTCCCTATGAGACCATTCCCTCCTGAGAACAGGGTTGTGTCGACGCTATTCTCTGTCGTGTGCCCAGTGCCTGGAACAATCCGCAGCACCTGGTCAGTCCTCAACAGAGCTGTCAAAGGGAAGAATGAACTTTCACAAATGTACTGCATACCAAAATTGACCCATAGAAAACACGCGGACAACACACTGAATGAGAAATGTTCTGTTGTGATTAATGAATGCATTTAGCAAAAAAAGTTTTGGCTTATAGCATAAATTCCAGGTGTTTGTTTGTTTCTTCCTTTTTGAAGATTTTATTTACTTAAGAGAGAGAGAGAGAGAGCTCATGCAGAGGAGAAGCAGACTCCCGGTTGAGTAGGGAGCCTAACATAGGGCTCAAAGCCAGGATCCCGGAATCATGACCTGAGCTGCAGGCAGACCCTTAACTGACTCAGCACCCCCCGCCCCCGCCCCGCCCCAGTACCCCTGCAGGTGTTTCTAAGAGCAGAGTGAAAGGCAGGCAGGCTTGAGCCTGGCTCTGTGTCAATAGGAATTTCCTGGAGTATATAAATGAGGAGTAATTATGTATCCAGTCCATGTGATCCAGGACCTGTGACCACTGTAGACCAGAGGAGGAAACCAGACACTGCCTGCAGGTGTATTTATTTGGTTTAAACCCTTAATGATCTACAGGATATTTCCTATTTGCTGACATTTTAAAAATCAAGGATCATGGGGTGCCTGGCCTGGGTGGCTCACTCTGTTAAGCATCTGCCTTTGGCTCCGGTCATGATCCCGCGGTCTTGGCATTGAGCCCCGCATTGGGCTCCCTGCTCAGCGGGAAGTCTGCTTCTTTCTCTCTCCCTCTGTCTCTCAAATAGATACATAAATAAATCTTTTAAAAAATCAAGGATTTCCTATAAAATCTGGATTTTGCCTCTTCTTGGAAAATCAGCTGACCTGGAGACGTTGGACTCTCATTCTTGGCCAGCAGCAATCAGCTGGGGAAGGTGAACAGCTAATACTTGCCAAGTGCTCCTTGTGCTTAGTGCTGTACACAGATGCCTCTGGTATTCCTCAGAGCCCTCCTCTGCAGTCATTTTCTAAATGTCCCTGTTCCACATGAGGCAGGGGATGCACAGCAGAATTAAGTGATACTCCCAGAGCCACAGAGCTAGTGGCATTCCTCTCCAGGATGTCCTGTGTTAGCTGATTTTCATCACCGTGGTTGTCTCCTGTTCCTGCCCCTGGAATCACTCTGGGCAAGTCTACGCACTTTCCATGTGCCGTCCTCTCTCATATCTTCTAAAAGCTATAATTTCTCAAGATTGCGTTATCCCCAGGAAGTCTAAATTCTGAAGGATTTTTTGAAAGCTAGGATGAAGAATTTGCACAAAGTTTAGCTGCTTATGGGGATCTGATTTTAGGTGCAGAGTTGTTCATGTCCGCCAATATTTTTTAAAAGATTTTATTTATCTGTTATTTGAGAGAGAGAGGGAACACAAGAGGAGAGAGGTCAGCAGGAGAAGGAGACCCATCAAGCAGGGAGCCCGATGGGGGACTCCAGAATCATGACCTGAGTCGAAGGCAGTCGCCTGGTGTGTTGGGAGAATACTAGGAACCGTAAGACAATAAAGACATCCTCCTCAATATTTTCTTTCTTTCTTTTTTTTTTTTTTAAAGATTTTATTTATTTGACACAGAGAGAGATATCAAAAGTAGGCAGAGAGGCAGGCAGAGAGAGAGAGAGAGAGGAGGAAGCAGGCTCTCTGAGGAGCAGAGACCCCGATGCGGGGCTCGATCCCAGGAGCCTGGGATCATGACCTGAGCCGAAGGCAGAGGCTTTAACCCACTGAGCCACCCAGGCGCCCTCTCCTCAATATTTTCTTTAAAATTCCACATTGCCTAGTGTTTGGCTCAGGAGCCTTAAATGGAAACATCAAAAAATCCATTCTGTTTGTGTAGGACTTTGCACCATGCAGGCCCATGTCCCATTCTCTAGAATTCTCTGCTGCTCACTGGGCAAGATGGGTGACACTGATGATCTGGCTCACCTTTTGTCTTGAAGTGGATTTGACTGCTTGTTCTCCTTTTCCCTCTCCAAACAATGCAGATGGCCTGGGAGGACAAGAGAGAGGGTGACTGAAAGTGCCTGGCACAGTCCTTCCATGTTACGTGGAAGTCTGTGGGCAGCAGTTCCCCATTGCTGTTACATCCTTTCCTCAGAACCTTATTAGATGTCATGCAGAATGCTGACAGAGGGACACCCAGAGGCCAGACACTCCCCTCCCTTAGAGGAGCTGTTATATGAAAGGTCATGTAACACCACATGTGAATCTGATAACCTCACATTGAGGGTGTCTGTGTCTGAGCTTCTCCTCTGTTCCAGCTTCCCTGGGTCCCACCTGGCTGCCTGTGCTGATCTCAGTTCCTTCCCTAGATTGCAGTCTGGCCTTCACTTCTCTCCTCCGGGACTGGCGGCAGATTCCGTGACTGCCCTACCTGGAACAGGATCAAGGGAAACAGGGCTGTGGCAGGTGGAATGGACTGCTGCAGCCTCCCACCTACAGGAGAAACTGGCCAGGAGCACCTCTGGAAGTGAGAGTGCTCCCACTACATGCTCTCCCTCAGTGGGGGGGCACCTGCTCCTTCCCAGAATAGCTTGCTTCTCTTTGAATCCTTTGGTTAAAAATTTCTATAGATTAGGAATTTAGGGTGACCCCAAGGTCTTATCTGTGGGACTGTGGAGTGTCGTTTGAAGTAGACAATTGTGCCATTGTGCAGAAGGTGAGGTCCTGGTTTGGGAACGGGGGATCTGCAGTTGCTTGAGCCCAGGGCATAGAGCTGTTGTATGAGTTACCAGTGTGACTACATTTTGCACTTTGTTGTTTCTAATGGGGTTAGCTGATAGCATTCTCAAGCTGTGATTCAATAACATCTGAAAGAGTTAGGGTGATTCAGGGGCACTTGGGTGGTTCAGTCGGGGTTGAATGTCTTGACTTCTGATTTTGGCTCAGGTCATGATCTCTAAGTTATGGGATTGAGCTCTGCATTGGGCTCTGTGCTCAGTGGGGAGTCTGCATGTTTCTCTATCTCTGCTTCTCCCTGTGCTTGCTCTCCCTCCCTCAAATAAAAAAATTAGATCTCCAAAGAAAAAGAGTTATATTGACTCAAATGTATAAAGACCTTCCCTATACATGACCTGACTTACCTATCTGCAGCCCTATGAAGTAGCTGGGTCAGATGGCAAGTGTGATCACTCCATGGATAATTACAGTTAACGATGCACAAGTCTGGGAAGTATGCTTGTGGACTTATGGGTAGCAGCCTACACAAATCTCACTGCTCTGGGGCACAGGGACAATACCTGGGGTCCGGGGCAGCACGGCCGGTTCTCTTATCCTCTAGGCTGGAACACTGTCCCTACTATTGGAGGGATTTTATGGTCCCCACCAAAGTGAATGCCCAACACTCCTGATTACAGGCAATCCACAGGGAATTTGTCCCTGTTCTGAAGATGACAAACAAATCACCTACCCTAGGGGCTAAAGTGGAAAGAAAGAGGATTGCATTCATATTGTAGGTCAGAGACGTAAGAGCTTTTCCTGTTGGGAATCTTCCAGGTTAGCTCAAGACCCAGCTGGAGTGTGGGCACAGATGCACATTCCCTGAAGAGGGCTAGCCATGTCCTTCCTCAGAACTCTCTGGCCTCTTTTGCCTTCATCAGAGGACTGAGAGTTGACAGATCTAGGTTGTAATTTAGAGCAGACCCATCTTATCCTTTGATTATTCTGAATATATATTTGGGGGATTGGTTAAAATGGCACAAGATGTTGGAGAACCATCTGTGATGTGACAGAGTGGAAAATGCCAGAAAACAGAGTTCGGGTAGTAGGCTGTGCCATGCTGCATCTGAGTGTTTGGGGATTAAGGTTCCTAATCTCCATGTTGTCCTTGGTGTGGTGGGATGATTGGATGCCGGGTATGATATTGACCGTCATCATGATCTGTGATTGTGCTGAGGGAGTTACCAGGGTCCGTCCTGGAGCAGAGCCTGGAGCTCTTGTGTCCCACATCTCTCCAGCCTCACCTGATGTTGCTGGTCTAATTGCCAACATTCCTTCTCTGGTTATATGATTTATTTAGTCAGTATTTATTGGACCCTTGCTGTATGATAGGGAGAGCTCCAGTTCTACAGGAGAGAGAAATGGGATGGAGTAGGCCCGCATTCACACTGCTTTCACCCTAGTTGGAGAGAGAGCACAGCTTCCCATGCATAAATGGTTGGAATAAAATCAACACTTGCCTTATGTCATGTCTCTGCCTACAATTTCTGGAAACTGCACTTTCTATCAAGTTCTGAAAGGTATTAAATGACATGTTGTATCGAATGTATGAACCGATGTATGTGAACATCAGTTATGGGAAGTCTGGATTGTGCTCTTGTCACTTGGCTCAAAAGTGATTTATCTGTCTATATACAAAGACCTAAGAAAAAGCACAAATGATCTGCATCCTTCTTGGCAAATACATTAAAAAAAAAGACAGGGATATTCCAAAATATCATTTGTATCTCATATTGAAAAATTATAATGAGCCCAACCCAGTAGTTTTTGACTGACAATATGAGATGCCTAAAGTTTTGGGCAAATAGAAGATGGCCTGTTCTGAAAATGAGTTTGGCAGATCCCGATGAACTCTTCGAGGCTCACACGAAAAGTCAGTCTAGATAATGATTTTTAGGGATCAGAGTTCATCAGTTAGACAACACCAACTTTCATTGACAAAAGGTAAATACAACAGAAGGTCAGCAGCCAAAACAAAGTCATCTGCTGAAGGCCGGTTGAAGTTGTGAGGCAAAGTCCATGGGAAGCTTAGCTTCTGCCCACAAGCATATGGGAGACAAGATACTACAGGCAGGACAGTGACTTGAAATCCCCTGGGAAAGGCTTCAGCTCCTAAGAGATGATACCAGGCTCTCCTGGAAGACTCCGTTGTTGGCATGGGCTTGGAGTAGACACTTAAAGCACAAGTTGGAGGGAGATGATTTCGTGAACCTGGAAGACATCTCATTGAAATGGCAATGACACTGAGTGGTCCCTGCTCCCCTGGGGAGAGGGATGAGCCTCTCTTTCAACATTCTCTGCAAGTTGCTTCAACTGCCTGTGAAGAGTTGGCCCCTAGTGGCTCATTAGTGCTACATGGAAGTTGCCTATGAGGAATGCCTATGGTGTCTGTTGGGACACCCAGCTGCAGAGAGCAGGCCCTGGAGGGTGAATTCCCAGACACAGTCCTGATTTCCTGGTTGCTCCCAGGGAGGACTCTGCCAGCCTGGCCCTGCATCTGTTTCCATCGGGGAGAGGTCCCTAGAGGCCCCCAGTGATGCTGAGTTTTAATTTATGATCTGTTCATGTCCTGTGAGTGCTTCATGTGCAGGAAAACACAACCAGAAATGAGTCACCAGTTCTCACCATGGAGCCTGTAGCAAATCTCAACACGCCTGTTTGTTTCTTTAGTTCAGCTCATTATAAGTTATCATTATCCATAGGAGCCCAGAACCTCCATCTTTGTATCTGCTTCTGTGCCCAATTCGGGATACCTTGATTTTTTTTTTTTTTTGCTTCCCCTCCCCCCAATTTCTTTTATTGTGGTAAAATACACATGACCTGAAATTTACATCTTGACCATTTTGAAGTATACATTTCAGTGGAATTAAATATATTAAATATATTCACTGTGTTGTGCAGCCGTCCCCACCATCATCTCCACAATGCTTTTCATCTTGTATCATTGAAATTCCAACCATTAAACACTAACTCTGCATTTTCCCTCCCCCAGCCCATTTCACTTTCATCTCTATGATTTTGATTTCTTGAAGTCTTCCATAAAACTGAAATCATACAGTGTTTGTTTTCTTGTGACTGGTTTATTAGCATAAGGTCCTCAATGTTCATCCATGTTGTAGCATGCTGCAGAATTTTCTTCCGTAAGTCTGAATAATATTCCATTGTATATATATGTGCATAATTTTGCTTATGTATTCATCCTTTGATGGACGCTTGCATTGCTTCCATGATTTAGCTGTTCTGAGTGATGTTGTTGCTGTGAACCCAGGTGTACAAATATCTCTCTGAGTCCTTGTTTTCAAATCTTTTGGGTAAACACCCAGAAACAGAATTGCTGAATCATATGGTAGTTCTGTTTTTAGTTCTGTACAGTGGCTGCACCATTTTACCTTCCCACCAATGGTACACTAGTATTCCAATATTTCCATATTCTTGCCAATGCTTATTTTTTTTTAAGATTTTGTTTACTCATTTGACAGAGAGAGATAATGAGAGCAGGAACACAAGCAGGGGAAGTGGGAGAGGGAGAAGCAGGTTCCCCAGTGAGCAGGGAGCCAGGGCAATGCAGGGCTTGATCCCAGGACCCTGGGATCATGACCTGAGCTGAAGGCAGATGCCCAACCGACTGAGCCACCCAGGTGCCCCTATGCTATTGTTCTCTGTGTGTTTGTTTCTGTTTTGTTTTGTTATCTTGGATAGTAACCATCCTAACTGGTATAAAGTGGTATCTTGTGTTTTTTTTCCCTCCTAATGATTAAGGATGTTGAACCTCTTTTCATGTGCTTATTAGCTATTTGTGTGCGCTCTTTGGAAAAATATCTTTTCAAGTCACCTGTCCATTTTTGAATGGGCTTGTTTGGGCTGGTTCCTCCCAGAGCTTGCAGAGGGCCAGTCAGGAGGGTCTGTGGTTCTTCCCTGCTCTGTAGTCCCTCAGAGTTAGTCCTCAACTCTTTGCACCTAACAGGAATTCAGACTGTCCCATTCTCCTCTTGGCCCTTTTTCATAGAAGCTCTGCTTCCTTCTCTGTAATCAGCATTAGAATAGCCTGTGAAGCCAACCATGAGGTTCTAGGGCAGTGCTCCCTGGTGCTGAACATCAGCAATCCTCCCATTCCCTGCTAAGCCTCTGGACTCTGTGCTGGGGTGCTGGGCGGCAGGAGGGGAGCCAGCTGCTGGGTGATAGCTGCTGTGGGCAGCCATATGTAAAGTTACATGCAGATGGCTTACCTCATTCCTTCCGGGTGGTGAAAGGATCTGATTATAATGGTGTTTATTGACTTGCATGGAGTAGACTAGGATCAGCCTGTGTTGCTAGCCCAGCTTCTGATGATAAAGGTGTGGTGTTGTGATGTAGAGTAGGAAATATATGTTTGGTCTTCCTCCCAGTTTCTAGCAAAGAGCTCTTAAAATACTTGGGATTTCCTGTGAGGAGGGAGCTATGAACAGACATTTCTGCAAAGAAGACATCCAGATGGCTAATAGACACATGAAAAAGTACTCAATATCACTCGGCATCAGGGAAATACAAATCAAAAGCCCAGTGAGATATCACCTCACACCAGTCAGAATGGCTAAAATTAACAAGTCAGGAAATGACAGGTGTTGGTGAGGATGTGGAGAAAGGGGAACCCTCCTACACTGTTGGTGGGAGTGCAAGCTGGTGCAGCCACTCTGGAAAACAGCATGGGGGTTCCTCAAAGAGTTGTAAATAGAGCTATCCTATGACCCAGCAATCGCACTACTGGGTATTTACCCTAAAGATACAAATGTAGGGGTCTGAAGGGGCACGTGCACCCGAATGTTTATAGCAGCAATGTCCACAATAGCCCAACTATGGAAAGAGCCTAAATGTCCATCAACAGATGAATGGATAAAGAAGAGGTGGTATATATACACAATGGAATACTATGCAGCCATCAAAAGAAATGAAATCTTGCCATTTTCAACGATGTGGATGGAACTAGAGGGTGTTATGATAAGCGAAATAAGTCAGTCAGAGAAAGAGAATTATCATATGATCTCACTGATAAGAGGAATTTGAGAAACAGGACAGAGGATCATAGGGGAAGGGAGGGAAATATGAAACAAGACAAAACCAGAGACGGAGACAAACCATAAGAGACTCAATCTCAGGAAACAAACTGAGGGATGCAGGAGGGGCAAGGGGTGGAGGGATGGGGTAACTGAGTGATGGACATTGGGGACGGTATGTGTTGTAATGTGTTATATAAGACTGATGAATCACAGATCTGCACTCCTGAAACAAATAATATATGTTAGTTAATTGAATTTAAATTAAAAAACAATCCTTGGAATTTCCTGTGAGGAGGGAGCTATAAAGATGTCTTTTGTTATATTAGTGAATGGCTTTGGGATTGCACCTGAGGGTGGGGTGATGGGTACCTTTGGAGCCTAACAAGTGATTAAAGGGTTGGAAATTTTAGCCTCACCCTCTCCAACTGATCTGGGGTTGGGGAGCAGAATGCTGGAGATTGAGTCCAGTCACCAATGGCCAGTGAGTTAATCAAACATGCCTATGTCAGGAAACCTCCCTAAAACCCCCAAAAGGCGGGGCTTGGAGACCTTCCAGGCCAGCAAACACGTGGACGTATGGGGAGAGTGCAGGGAAGGTCCATGCCTTTTTTCCATACCTTGTCCCTACACCTGTCCACCCAAATAAAGAGGTAAACTGAGACAAGCTCCAGAAACCGAGTTTGTTCAAGAACAGCAGAGGGATTGCAATTCAGGAAATGCAAGCTGCAAGTGAGTCTGCTGAGGGTTTGGGTGGGCGGTATTTATGGGCAAGGAGCACCAAGAAGGGGAGACCCATCAGAGTCCCACCAGGGAGTCCACTGGCTTGAGGATGGGGAGAGAGTCTTGGCAGAGAGTCATTAGTCAAGGAGGTAAGTTTCAGTCTTCTGCAAATCAGGCATTTACAGCAAATCAGTGTCTCGGTTAAATTTTGTTATACAGGGCACCTGTATGAGATTCTCCATTTAATACCTCCTTTTAGGCTGAAATCCTTACACACCTGTCTTCCAGCTGGCAGCACCTGAGTTCTATCCTATTATAATCAGCTGGTGATCTACTAAGTAAAATGTTCTCCGAGTTGCTCGAGCCGCTCTGGAGGAGCGGTGTCCTCACAACCTGAGGAGGGTGTCCTCACAACCTCCAGTTTAAAGCTGATTAGTCAGAAGCATAGGGAGCAACCTGGATTTATCACTGGCGGCTCAAGGAGGAAGAGTCTTGTAGGATGAGGTCCTTACCCTGGGGGTTCCGATGCTACCTCCAGGTAGGTGTCAGAATTGAGTCGAATTGTAGAAACATTCAGCTGGTGTTGGATAAAACCCTCACATTGGCATTGGGTAGTGAGTTGGAAAGGGGCAGGCGCATTTGGCTGTGGCTCGGCCCAGTTGCTAATCACCACTGCTGAGGTAAAAAACTTGCCAGTTATTTGCTGAGTAATTTTGACATGTTGGGGACATGTTCCTCAATCTTTTCTTTTTTTCCTTTTTTTTTTTTTTTAAGATTTATTTATTTGAGAGAGAGAGTGAGTGTGTGTGTGTGTCTGTGTGTGTGTGTGTCTGTGTGTGTGTGCAGGGGGAAGGGCAGAGGGAGAGAATTTCAAGCCAACTCTCCACTGAGCATAGATTCCTGACACGGGGCTTGATCACAAGACACTGAGATCTTGATTTGAGCTAGGATCAAGAGTGGTACACTCAAGCAGCTGAGCCACCTAGGTGCCCCTCCACAATATTCTGTCGTTAATTATAGTTTTAATTTGATATCTATACCTGTTGATTTAATATACATATTAAATGTATATTTTAATACATGTATTTCTCTAATATTTAATGTATTTAATCATTACTTAAAGATATTCAATAAAATCAATATTTTATCTATTATGTAATTTGTTATATAATTATTTTTAGTATTTTTATAATTATAAGTACTTATAATAGTCTTCATAGTTTATGTTTATATTTTAATGTAATCATACATTTTATATATAATCATAAATATATATTAATATATTAATAATAATATTAATTATATAAACTTAGCATAATTATTAATATATTAATTATATAGTGATATAATTATATTTAATTATATTAATTCTATATAATTAATATAGAATTATTATAGTATATTAATTATATAGAATTAATATAATTATTATTAATATATAATGATATATAATTTTAATATATTTATATATTTATATATAATTATATATTATATTATATATTATATAATTATATAATGATATATAATTATATATAAATAACTTTTGTATTTATATATTATATATTATATAATCATTAATTATAATATATATTAATATATAATATATATTATAGATCACATATATTATATAATTATATAATTATTATATAATTATATGATTATTAATTATTATATATTAATATATAATATATAATATATATTATATATTTATATATATTATATAATTATATAATGATATATAATTTATATAAAATGTATGATTACATTAAAATATAATATATATCATTATATAATTATATAATATATAATATATAAATACATAACTTATTTATTATTAAAAATGTTATAATCGGGGCACCTGGGTGGCTCAGTGGGTTAAAGCCTCTGCCTTTGGCTCAGGTCATGATCCCAGGGTCATGGGATTGAGCCCTGCATCAGGCTCTCTGCTCAGCAGGGAGTCTGCTTCCTCCTCTCTCTCTCTGCCTGCCTCTCTGCCTACTTGTGATCTCTGTCTGTCAAATAAATAAATAAATAAATAATCTTTAAAAAAAGTTATAATAAATTATTATAAATATAGTGATATATAAATTATATGATATATATATTTAAGTTATATTATGTAACAAATTATTAATAGTAATAAATCAATACAAATCAGTTAATAATAAATGTTATAAATATATTATAATTGACTTATAATAATAAACACAAAATAAATATTAATTATATGTATATAATTAGTTAGTTCTACTATTTATTGGAAAGCGGTATAGCTGAATGGTGAAGGCTATGCATTCTAACCCCATCTTGCCTTGGTTCAACTGCTGTCTTTTGCACTTGTTCTGTAAATTACACTGTGTACCTCTTCATTACTGAACTTCCATGCCTCCGTATACTTGTCTGTAATTTGGAGATAATAATACTGCCCACTAGGAGTAGTTGCAAAGATTAAGGGTTTTATGTACACACAGGAACTTAGAACTATGTCTAGCGTGCGAATCCTCTGCAAGTGTTTGTTGTTTATGTCTACAGCATCCCCTCTCCAGGTACAATCTATGTGGTTAGAATTTTTAGCATTTTCATTATTTTCTTCATCTTACCAAACTAGGATGGCAGTTCAGTTTGCAGCATAACAGAGGGGAGGGAGAAACATGGGACTTCAGGCTCCTAGTCTCCTAGAACAGAAGGTGGGGGAGAAACGAGGAAAAAGAGATCCGGCACCTAGGGCTAAGAGAGGCTTACGAGTCAAACCAACATGGTAAGGATTCTGGAACAAAATTAGAGCCTGTGATCTAAGACAGTTCAAAACTTCTGGTAGGTTGATTACTCATTTTCTGGTCCAGGTGCCATTCTGAGGTATGGAAAAGGCAGAGGGAGGTTTCACAATTGACCTTGAACGAGTTCAAGGGCAAGTATCCCCAAAATGTGTCACTGTGGCATATGGACTATTTTGAGCTGAAGACAGTTGAGACCCTGTGTGGCTAAGAGAAAGTTTTGCCCCTCTCTTAACTACTTAGAAGAATCTAAATGGGGTCCTTTGCAGAATTAGAGTTATTATAGGAGATAAATTTTATCTGAAGGAATTATCTCTATGACAGGGCAAATATCTAATTACCAGACATTTGTTCTTCTTATTGCCCTGTGAATTGCTTTCCTCTCCTTTGAAGCCCCAGGACCTTGTCCCGTTCTTAGGCCAGGATGGTGTATATACCTCATTTTAGCTTTTCTGCTTTGGAATTTCTCATGTATGTGAGGTTCCCATACATAGGAAATTAAATTTTATTTTCTCCTGTTAATCTGACTCATGCCAATTTATTTTTTATTTTTTAATCTAAATTCAATTAGCCAATATATAGTACATCATTAGTGTCAGTAGTGTTCAACAGTTTATCAGTTGTGTATAACACCCAGCGCTCATTACATCAGATGCCCTCCTTAATTCTCATCACCCACTTACCCATCCCCCACCCCCCTCCCCTCCAGCAACCCTGTTTGTTTCTTATAGTTAAGAATCTCTCATGGTTTTTCTCTCCTCTCTGATGACTTCTTATTCGGTTTTCCCTCCCTTCCCCTATGATCCTATGTGCTGTTTCCTATATTCCACATATGAGTGAAACCATATGATAGTTGTCTTTCTCCAAATGACTTATTTCACTCAGCATAATCCCCTCCAGTTCCATGCACGTTGATGCAAAAGTTAAGTATTCATCCTTTCTAATGGCTGAGTAATATTCCATTGTATATATGGACCACATCTTCTTTATCCATTCATCAGTTTATAGATATCCTGGCTCTTTCCACAGTTTGCCTGTTGTGGACATTGCTGCTATGAACATTGTGGTATAGGTGTTCTTTCAGATCACTATGTATATATCTCTTGGATAAGTACATAGTAGTGCAATTGCTGGGTCATAGAGTAACTCTATTTTTAACGTCTTGAGGAACCTCCATACTATTTTCCAGAGTGACTGCACCAGCTTGCATTCCCACCAACAGTGTAGGAGGGTTCCTCTTTCTCCGCATCCTCGCCAACATCTGTCATTTCCTGACTTGTTAATTTTAGCCATTCTGACTGGTGTGAGGTGATATCTCATTGTGGTTTTGATTTGTATTTCTCCGAGGCCAAATGATGTTGAGCACCTTTTTTGGGTGTGTTGGCCATTTGTACGTCTTTGAAGAAATGTCTGTTCATGTCTTCTGCCCATTTTTTGACTGGATTATTTGTTGTTTGAGTGTTGAGTTTGAGAAGTTCTTTATAGATCTTGGATACTAGCCTTTTATCTGATAGGTCATTTGAAAATATCTTCTCCCATTCCATAGGTTGCCTTTTAGTTTTGTTGACTATCTCGTGCTGTGCAGAAACTTTTTATTTTGATGAAGTCCCAATAGTTCATTTTTGCTTTTGTTCCCTTGCCTTTGGAGATGTTCCTAGCAAGAAGTTGTTGTGGCTGAGGCCCAGCAATTCTTTTCTTACATCTCAGGTTGAATTCATAGGTGTTTGGAATGCTTTGATAGTTATCTAGCTAAATTCAGGGCACCAGATGAAACAAGGTCCTCTATTCTTCTGCCATCTTGCTCCTGTCTCATGCCAGTTTAATTCTTAAGACAGCCACAAGAACATTTTGAAAGATAAAGGAAAACTTTTCCTCCCCAACAACCTTGATTTGAAAGCACGAATAGAAAACCAGGACAAATAGAAGATTTTACATGCCCGTGTTCCTACCCCCACCCCATTCTCCTCCTCTCTCTTCTCTGTCAACATCCTGTTTCTCCATTCCCATCTTCCATATATCTATCTATTATTAGGTTCCTGGAATCCCTATTTCAACGAGGACTCAGTCATTCAGCAAAAAATTTGTTTCCATTTTTTTCCCGTGTCATGGACATACGCAAGACTGTGATTAATCTCGTATGTGCTCCCAGATTTCCAAAAAGAAAAAAAGTGAAAAGGGGGGGCAGTAATTTCAGTTGGGTTGAGGTAGATTAAAAGTCTTATTTCAGTAGGGTTGAGAAAATGATAAGCGATCAGGTTATAGAGAAAGATAGTGGAAATGATGATTTCTAAAAGTTTGGGTCTTCAGAGAATGAGAGCAGAGGCTCCTGGGTAAATTAGTCAGTTAATCGTCTGCCTTCGGCTCAGATCATAATCCCAGGTCCCTGGGATCGAGGCCTACATTGGGCTCCCTTCTCAGTGGGGAGTCTGCTTCTCCCTCTGTCCCTCCCTGTGCTTGAGCTCTCTCTCTCTCTAGCAAAAATTAATAATAAAAAAAACTTAAAAAAAGAGAATGAGAGCAAATATGATAGCAAAGAGAATCTTATTATTTTCAAGAATGGGAGAGATGTATCCACGTTTATAATAGTGAAATAATACTGAAGGGAGGAGGGGAGTGAGGAGGAAGAAGGAAAGTTATGGCTGGTGCAGCCAGATCAGTGGGATATTGGGGTAAAACGAGATGCAATGTGTCCAGAAAGGAACAGTGATGCTTCTGTCCTCAAACAGGCAAGATATTATTTGAGAGCACAGCCAGGGAAGTCTGTGTGGATATGGAGGGAATTCTTTATACCAGCCTGCATTTTCTTTTCTTTTCTTTTTTTTAAAGATTTTATTTATTTGTCAGAGAGAGACAGAGCACAAACAGGCAGAGGCAGAGAGAGAAGCAGGCTCCCTGCTGAGCAAGCCACCTGATGTGGGGTTTGATCCCAGAACCCTGGGATCATGACCTGAGCTGAAGGCAGCAGCTTAACCCACTGAGCCACCCAGGCATCCCCAGCCTGCTCATTCTTAATGAAGCAAGGGAAAAGTGATGCACTAAGAGGGTGGGGATGCAGAAGGCACAGGGTCTAAAAAAGGTAATGAAGGTTTCCAAAAAAATACCACTAAAGGAAGCGAAGCTTACCATGTGTCTGTGAAAGGCAGTTATGAGGGCTGGGCTGATGCTAGGGAACTTGCATTTTGACAGTGTGGTGAATTGCTCCAGCAGCAATGAGCTTCTCAACATGATTGAATGAATGGAGGAGGAATACAGATGTCATCTAGAATCTGGACAAGATTTAACAGGGATGTTGGGACATTTTTGGAAGTTAGTGGGTAATCCTTCAGTTTTCTTCTCTGAGGGACAACCAATATAAACAGGAAGCAATAAAAAAAATAAACAGGGAGGAATAAATAGATGGATGGCTTTTCTTTTTGTCAGTACTCCTCTAATCCATTCTCCTCTGCAATCACCTACTGCTCCATGATTGAATTAGTCTGTGCATTCATCAGCTGATATTTGTTTCTTTTCACTTGAGTGTCCTGCTTTTAATTGCTTCCATCTCTTGTAACAAGCCTGTGGTATGTTTGGGGGTGTAAGGGAGGAAAAAGCAGTCTTTAGACCTAAGTCATATGCTCTATCCCAGTAGAAAGCAGAGAGTTTCTTCATTATAGTTGGGAGTACAAATCTTCTGCATGGTAAAATGCTATTTTTCTTCCCTTCGTCATTGTTCCTTCCTTGTATGTAATCTAGACCTTGAACTCTCCTCTCTTTACTCCGCAGTCTTTACTCAGAAACTCTGTTGTGAGGCTGTATATGATCACTGCATTGAAGGGTGTTTCCATTTAAAACATTCCTTCTTTCATTCATTCAGACCTATTTACCGAGCATGGATGACATGCCAGCCTCTCACTGCATGCCAGATGCACAACAATGGGTGGAAGAAGTATGTTTTCTACTCACATATTCATAGGGGTTCATGGGTAAGACTACACGTGTTCCTGGGTGGAGGTGATCGAGGATCTGAATGAGAATTCTGCTTGCAGGTGAGCCTTAGGTGGCTGCCTCTGATGGTTCATCCATCAATGTCTGGGCCAGTTACATCACAAACACCATCAGAAGCATAGATGAAGGTGTATCCCAGTTCAGACAATAAGATTCCATCATCAGAAGAGACTCAAGCATATGAGTCTACTTAATTATGGCATATGGGTCCACTTAATTCTTAGAAGTCAGGGGTCATCACTACCCTGCAAGGATCAACAGATGAGCAGCAGGGGGAATAACCTGTTATTTCTTATCATCGTGAACTAGACACTAACTCTTTTGAGAGTCTTACAAATATTAGCTAATTTCTTTTTTCTTAATTAAAAATTTTTAATTTTTTTTTTTTAAAAAAAAATTTTTTTAAGATTTTATTTATTTATTTGACAGAGAGAGATTGCAGGTAGGCAGAGAGAGAGAGAGGAGGAAGCAGGCTCCCTGCAGAGCAGAGAGCCAGATGTGGGGCTTGATCCCAGGACCCTGGGATCACGACCTGAGCCAAATGCAGAGGCTTTAACCCACTGAGCCACCCAGGCACCCCTAATTTTTTTTTATAAACATATGATGTATTTTTATCCCCAGGGGTACAGGTCTGTGAATCTCCAGGTTTACATACTTCACAACACTCACCATAGCACATACCCTCCCCAATGCCCATAACCACACCCCTCCTGACCCCCCTCTCCCTAGCAACCCTCAGTTTGTTTTGTGAGATTAAGAGTCACTTAAGGTTTGTCTCCCTCCCGATCCCATCTTGTTTCATTTATTCTTCTCCTACCCCCCTAACCCCCCACATTGCATCTCCACTTCCTCATATCAGGGAGATCATATGATAGTTGTCTTTCTCTGATTGACTTACTTCACTAAGCATGATACCCTCTAGTTCCATCCAAGTCGTTGCAAATGGCAAGATTTCATTTCTTTTGATGGCTGCATAGTATTCCATATATATATATATATATATATATACACACACACACACACACACACACACACACACACACACACACA
>NC_081568.1:146522303-146554749 GCF_022355385.1 Mustela nigripes
ACACACACACACACACACACACACACACACACACACATACACATACCACCTCTTCTTTATCCATTCATTTTTTGATGGACATCTAGGTTCTTTCCATAGTTTGGCTATTGTGGACATTGCTGCTATAAACATTCAGGTGCACATGCCCCTTCGGATCACTACGTTTGTATCTTTAGGGTAAATACCCAGTAGTGCAATTGCTGGGTCATAGGGTAGTTCTATTTTCAACTTTTTGAGGAACCACCATGCTGTTTTCCAGAGTGGTTGCACCAGCTTGCATTCCCACCAACAGTGTAGGAGGGTTCCCCTTTCTCCGCATCCTCGCCAGCATCTGTCATTTCCTGACTGGTTAATTTTAGCCATTCTGACTGGTGTGAGGTGGTATCTCATTGTGGTTTTGATTTGTATTTCCCTGATGCCGAGTGATGTGGAGCACTTTTTAATGTGTCTGTTGGCCATCTGGATGTCTTCTTTGCAGAAATGTCTGTTCATGTCCTCTGCCCATTTCTTGATTGGATTATTTGTTCTTTGGGTGTTGAGTTTGCTAAGTTCTTTATAGATTTTGGACACTAGCACTTTATCTGATATGTCATTTGCAAATATCTTCTCGCATTCTGTCAGTTGTCTTTTGGTTTTGTTAACTGTTTCCTTTGCTGTGAAAAAGCTTTTGATCTTGATGAAATCCCAATAGTTCATTTTTGCCCTTGTTTCCCTTGCCTTTGACTATGTTCCTAAAAGAAGTTGCTGTGGCGGAGGTCGAAGAGGTTGCTGCCTGTGTTCTCCTCAAGGATTTTGATGGATTCCTTCCTCACACTGAGGTCCTTCATCCATTTTGAGTCTATTTTTGTGTGTGGTATAAAGAAATGGTCCAATTTCATTTTTCTGCATGTGGCCGTCCAATTTTCCCAACACCATTTATTGAAGAGGCTATCTTTTTTCCATTGGATATTCTTTCCTGCTTTGTTGAAGATTAGTTGACCATAGAGTTGAGGGTCTATTTCTGGGCTCTCTATTCTATTCCATTGATCTATGTGTCTGTTTTTTGTGCCAGTACCATGCTGTCTTGATGATGACAGCTTTAAAATAGAGCTTGAAGTCCGGAATTGTGATGCCACCAACTTTGGCTTTCTTTTTCAATATTCCTTTGGCTATTCGAGGTCTTTTCTGGTTCCATATAAATTTTAGGATTATTTGTTCCATTTCTTTGAAAAAGATGGATGGTACTTTGATAGGAATTGCATTAAATGTGTAGATTGCTTTAGGTAGAATAGACTTTTCCACAATATTTATTCTTCCAATCCAGGAGCATGGAACATTTTTCCATTTCTTTGTGTCCTCAATTTCTTTCATGAGTACTTTATAGTTTCCTGAGTATAGATTCTTTGCCTCTTTGGTTAGGTTTATTCCTAGGTATCTTATGGTTTTGGGTGCAATTGTAAATGGGATTGACTCCCTAATTTCTCTTTCTTCTGTCTTGTTGTTGGTATAGAGAAATGCAACTGATTTCTGTGCATTGATTTTATATCTGGACACTTTACTAAATTCCTGTACAAGTTCTAGCCATTTTGGAGTGGAGTCTTTTGGGTTTTCCACATATAGTATCATATCATCTATGAAGAGTGATAGTTTGACTTCTTCTTTGCCGATTTGGATGCCTTTAATTTCTTTTTGTTGTCTGATTGCTGAGGCTAGGACTTCTAGTAGTATGTTGAATAGCAGTGGTGATAATGGACACCCCTGATGTGTTCCTGCCCTAGTGGAAAAGCTTTCAGTTTTTTCCCATTGATAATGATATTGCAGTGGGTTTTTTGTAGATGGCTTTGATAATATTGAGGTTTGTGCCCTCTATCCCTACACTTTGAAGAGTTTTAATCAGGAAGGGATGCTGTACTTTGTCAAATGCTTTTTCAGCATCTATTGAGAGGATCATATGGTTCTTGTTCTTTCTTTTATTAGTGTATGGGTATCACATTGATTGATTTGTGGATGTTGAACCAACCTTGCAGCCCTGGAATAAATCCCACTTGGTCGTGGTGAATAATCCTTTTAATGTATTGTTGAATCCTATTGGCCAGTATTTTGGTGAGAATTTTCGCATCTGTGTTCATTAAAGATATTGGTCTGTAATTCTCTTTTTTGATGGGATCCTTGTCTGGTTTTGGGATCAAGGTGACGCTGGCCTCATAAAATGGGTTTGGAAGTTTTCCTTCCATTTCTATTTTTTGGAACAGTTTCAGGAGAATAGGAATTAGTTCTTTAAATGTTTGGTAGAATTCCCCTGGGAAGCCGTCTGGCCCTGGGCTTTTGTTTGTTTGGAGATTTTTGATGACTGTTTCAATCTCCTTACTGGTTATGGGTCTCTTCAGGTTTTCTATTTCTTCCTGGTTCAGTTGTGGTAGTTTATGTGTCTCTAGGAATGCATCCATTTCTTCCAGATTGTCAAATTTGTTTGCATAGAGTTACTCATAGTATGTTCTTATAATTGCTTGTATTTCTTTGGTGTTAGTTGTGATCTCTCCTCTTTCATTCATGATTTTATTTATTTGGGTCCTTTCTCTTTTCTTTTTGATAAGTCAGGCCAGGGGTTTGTCAATCTTATTAATTCTTTCAAAGAACCAGCTCCTAGTTAGGTTGATTTGTTCTATTTATTTATTTTTTTTTTTGGTTTCTATTTCATTAATTTCTGCTCTGATCTTTATGATTTCTCTTCTCCTGCTGGGTTTAGGCTTTCTTTGTTGTTCTTTCTCCAGCTCCTTTAGGTGTAGGGTTAGGTTGTGTATTTGAGACCTTTCTTATTTCTTGAGAAAGGCTTGTACTGCTATATATTTTCCTCTCAGGACTGCCTTTGTTGTGTCCCACAGATTTTGAACCGTTGTGTTTTCATTATCATTTGTTTCTATGAATTTTTTCAATTCTTCTTTAATTTCCTGGTTGACCCATTCATTCTTTAGAAGGATGCTGTTTAGTCTCCAGATTGTCAAATTTGTATTTGTGTTCTTTCCAAATTTCCTCTTGTGATTGAGTTCTAGCTTCAGAGAATTGTGGTCTGAAAATATGCAGGGAATGATCCCAGTCTTTTGATACTGGTTGAGACCTGATTTATGACCCAGGATGTGAGCTGTTCTGGAGAATGTTCTGGAGAATGCATTAGAGAAGAATGTATATTCTGTTGCTTTGGGACGAAATTTTCTGAATATATCTGTGATGTCCATTTGGTCCAGTGTGTCATTTAAGGCCTTTATTTCCTTGTTGATATTTTGCTTGGATAATCTGTCCATTTCAGTGAGAGGAGTGTTAAAGTCCCCTACTATTATTGTATTATTGTCGATGTGTTTCTTTGATTTTGTTATTAATTGGTTTATATAGTTGGCTGCTCCCATATTAGGGGCATAGATATTTAAAATTGTTAGATCTTCTTGTTGGACAGACCCTTTGAGTATGATATAGTGTCCTTCCTCATCTCTTATTATAGTCTTTGGCTTAAAATCTAATTGATCTGATAACAAGGATTGCCACCCCAGCTTTCTTCTGATGTCCATTAGCAGGATAAATTGTTCTCCACCCTCTTGCTTTAAATCTGGAGGTGTCTTCAGGTCTAAAATGAGTTTCTTGTAGGCAAGATATTGATGGGTTTTGTTTTTTTATCCATTCTGATACCCTGTGTCTTTTGATTGGGGCATTTAGCCCATTAACATTTAGGGTAACTATCGAGAGATATGAATATAGTGCCATTGTATTGCCTGTAAGGTGACTGTTACTGTATATTGTCTCTGTTTCTTTCTGAGCTACTACTTTTAGGGTCTCTCTTTGTTTAGAGCACCCCTTTCAATATTTCCTGTAGAGCTGGTTTGGTGTTTGTAAATGCTTTCAGTTTTTGTTTGTCCTGGAAGCTTTTTATCTCTCCTTCTATTTTCAATGATAGCTTAGCTTCAATGATAGTATTCTTGGCTGTATGTTTTTCTTATTTAGTGCTCTGAATATATTATGGCAGCTCTTTCTGGCCTGCTAGGTCTCTGTGGATAAGTCAGCTGCCAATCTAATATTTTTACCATTGTATGTTACAGACTTATTTTTCCAGGCTGCTTTCAGGATTTTCTCTTTGTTGCTAAGACTTATAAATTTTACTTTTAGGTGATGGGATGTGGACCTATTCTTGTTGATTTTGAGGGGGGGTTCTCTGTACCTCCTGGATTTTGATGCTTGTTCCCTTTGCCATATTAGGGAAATTCTCTACAATAATTCTCTCCAATATACCTTCTGCTCCCCTCTTTTTTCTTCTTCTGGAATCCCAGTTATTCTAATGTTGTTTCATCTTATGGTGTCACTTACCTCTCAAATTCTCCCCTTGTGGTCCAGTAGCTGTTTTGCTCAGCTTCTTTATTCTCTGTCATTTGGTCTTCTATATCACTAATTCTTTCTTCTTCCTCATTTATCCTAGCAGTAAGAGCCTCCATTTTTTTATTGTACCTCATTAATAGCTTTTTAAATTTCAACTTGATTAGATTTTAGTTCTTTTATTTCTCCAGAAAGGGCTTTTATCTCTCCAGAGAGGGTTTCTCTAATATCTTCCATATCTTTTTCGAGCCTGGCTAGAACCTTGAGAATCGTCATTCTGAACTCTATATCTGACATATTATCAATGTCTGTATTGCTTAGGTCCCTAGCCTTTGGCACTGCCTCTTGTTCTTTTTTTTGTGGTGACTTTTCCCGCCTTGTTATTTTGTCCAGATAAGAGTATATGAAGAAGCAAATAAAATACTTAAAGGGTGGCAAAGACCCCAGGAAAATGTGCTTTAACCAAATCAGAAGATAGCCCAAATCATGGGAGGGGGAAAGGGGATAAAAAGAAGTTTGGGAAAAAAAATCTTAAAAAGAAAACAAATAAAGAAAAAATATAAAAAAGAAAAAAAAATCTATATATTAGATAAACTAGTTAAAAAACCTTAAAAAAGAAAAGGGTAAAAGTTAAGAAAATTTAGCAGAAGAAAAGAAAAAAATAAAAAAAATTAAATTAACGGCCAGACTAAAGAATCATGGGGAGAAAGCCATGAGTTCTGTGCTTTGCTTTTTCCTCCACTGGAATTCTGCTGCTCTCCTTGGTAGGTGAACTTTGTCTTGGCTGGATTTCTTGTTGATCTTCTGGGGGAGGGGCCTGTTGTAGTGATTCTCAAGTGTATTTGCCCGAGGCAGAATTGCACTGCCCTTACCAGGGGCTGGGCTAAGTAATCTGCTCGGGTTCGCTTTTGGGAGCTTTTGTCCCCTGAACACTTTCCATAGAGTTCTGGAGGATGGGAATGAAAATGGTGGCCTCCCAGTCTCTGGCCTGGAGGAGCCGAGAGCTCGGGTCCCCACTCCTCAGTGCGCCCTCAGAGAAAAAAGCCCAATCACTCCCATCTCCCTGACCTCTGGCCACGCTCCAAGCTCACCCAGCCTGTGACCAGTTCAAGGTAACCCTGAGCTGAGAGCTCACTGCTCTGCTCTGTCTCTGTAACTGGCTTCCTGGTCTAATACCCGTGAGCTCTGTGACACTCAGACACCCCTGATCCTTCTTCACCCTGTGGGACTTAGGGCCACGCTGGCCCCATGTGGGCTTCACCCCGGTTTAGCCTCTGGAGCTATGTCCCTCAGTGGAGCAGACTTTTAAAAGTCCTAATTTTGTGCTCTGTTGCTCCACCACTTGCTGGGAGCTGGCCCCTCCCCCCTGTGGTTGATCTTCCTGTTGCTTTGGATTCACTTCTTCGCAGGTCCTACCTTTCAGAGAGTCGTCAATTTTCTGTTTCTAGAATTGCTGTTCTTCTTTTCTTCGATGTCCCATTGGATTTGTAGGTGTTTGCAATGGTTTGATAAGCTATCTAGGTGATCTCCTGGTACCTGATGTAGTCTCAGCCTGCTACTTCTCTGCCATCTTGACTCCTCCCCAATATTAGCTAATTTCATTCTCACCAAGTATTATTATTATTCCTATTTTACAGATGAGGAAACAGAGAGGCACACTGAAATTAGGAAACTTGGTAAGGACAGACATGTGAGCCACACAGCAGCAGAATGCTTCAAACTCATGTTCTTAACCACCACTGTCCTGCTTCTTTATTCCCTGCCTTGTACATTGTACCAGCATCTCTGACTCTCTGTAGATTATGGTTCCAGATGAGTGCACAAAGGTAGTCCATGTGAGAAACATCACTACAATGATCTATTGAAGAGGGAACCATTGTAAAACTCGTTAAAAACACAGAACATACAATTCACCATTGTAACTAGTTTCATTTTATTTAAAAAAATTTTTAAGAATTTTTTTAAAGATTTTGTTTATTTATTTGACAAAGAGAGAGAGATCACAAGTAAGCAGAGAGGCAGGCAGACAGAGCGGGGGAAGCAGGTTCCCTGCTGAGCAGAGAGCCTGATGTGGGGCTCGATCCCAGGACTCTGAGACCATAACCTGAGCTGAAGGCAGAGGCTTAACCCACTGAGCCACTTAGGCACCCTGTAACTAGTTTTAAGTGTGATTCACATTGTTGTGTGATCATCTCCACCATCCATCTCAGAACTCTTTTCATCTTGCAGACCAGAAACTCTATATATCTGTTAAACAGTAACTCCCTGCTTCCCCTCCTCCGGCCTCTGGTGACCTACATTCTGCTTTCTGGCACTATGAATTTGACTACTTGAGTTATCGCATTTAAGTGGAATTGTATAGTATTTGTTTGTGACTGGCTGATTTCACTTAGCAGATATCTTCAAGCTTCATCCATATTATAGCATGTGTCAGAATGTCCTTTTTAAAAAAGAAAAGATTGTATTTATTTCAGAGAGAGGGAGAGAGAATACTCACAAGCAAGAGTCGGGGGACAGGGAGAGGGAAAAGCAGACTCCCTGCTAAGCAGGGAGCCTGATGTGGGGCTTGATCCCAGTTACACCAGAATGTTCTTTTTAGGGTGAATAATGCTCCCTTGTATGTATTTACACATTTTGTTTATCCCTTCATCCACCTTTGGCCATTGTGAATAATGCTGCTATGAACATGGGTGTATAGATATCGCTTTGAGACCCTGCTCTCAATTCTTTTGAATATACACCCAGAAGTGGAATTGCTGAATTGTATGATAATTCTACACTTAATTTTTGAGGAATCACCATGCTGTTTCCACAGGGGCTGTACCACTCTGCATTCCCACCAACAATACTTAAGCATTCTAATAAATGGAGTTTTTAATTTCCCATTTGAATCACTGTGTAAGTTATCTCCATTGTCCTAATATTCACTGAAATCATAAAGTACCTTACCTAGTTCATGGTGGTCTGGCAGCTTACTGAGGACATATGAACACATGGAAGTGTGTTGCAGTAGCAAGAGAATTAAGTGGACCCATATGACCATAAGGGTACTGGGGAGGCTGTTGTCCACATTAGAGATCCCCTGAACAATGGCCAGAGATTTGGTCTAACTAGAAGTTACAGTCCCTTGAAAGTTCAGAGCAGATTTAGGATTCTTTCCTCTTCCTGCAGGTGGCTCCACAGACATTTCCAATAGGTCCTGGCTCTAGCATTTGCTCTGGAGTTCAGCTGGGACCCTGTCTTTGCCCAACAATGTCTACCACAGGGATAAGACTCTGGAAAGCTCTGTGTTTGGAAGGGATAGGACTATGTCAAATCACAACTCTCAGAGGTGACCATGAGTCAGCATCTGTTATCAGAGGTGCAGTCTCACTCCCATCTGTCCAGATGGGGTGCTTCTTGAGCTCTGAAGTTTTCCCCAGGTGATGCAGAGTTCATGGACTCCTTTGGCATGTGTTACAGTAGAGATTCCAAGGATGCTGGAAGATTCTGTACCTCAGCATTTGACTTTCAAGAAGAAAGGAAGGGTGGGTCTATGACCCTTAGGCTGATGATATTGCTCTCCTCTTTTGAACCCAGTCCTATAGAATTTAAAATGAGTTTCACAGTATTTTAAAATCTTTTTATAGGAAGAACCAAGAAGGGCTGTTTTATTTTTATTTATTTTTATTTTTATTTTTAAAAAAGATTTTATTTATTTATTTGACAGACAGAGATCACAAGTAGGCAGAGAAGCAGACAGAGAGAGAGGAGGAAGCAGGCTCCCCACTGAGCAGAGAGCCCAATGTGGGGCTTGATCCCAGGACCTTGGGATCAAGACCCGAGCCTAAGGCAGAGGCTTTAACCCACTGAGCCACCCAGGAGCCCCAGAGGGGCTGTTTTAATGTCATTGCAATAATTATTTCATTGCAATTAAGTTCTACTTATTTAAAACCCAAAATGGCTTTTCTTTCTTTCCCATTCAGATCATATATGGCCCCTTTGAGCCCATGCTCAGTAAAGAAGTCCAATATGCATCCCTCTATCATACAGCCCCCAAAGATGACTCCTTGCCCCTGGCCATGGCCCAGATGATGCTCTATGTTAGACGGGCCTGGATGGAACATGCCACCTCAGATGACATGAGAGATAAACAGTTTCTCTCAGCTTGGGGAGAAGAAATGGCCAAGAAAGGGATTAGGGTTGCCTTTTCAGAGACTGTATCTGAGTGCAAGAGGCCATGAGGAGGTGTTTGATAATTCATCAGTCAGAGCAACACAACCAGGAGCTCTGGTGGTTGTCATTCATGGAGGTACCACTACCCTGGTGGTCGTGTGCTCTTCACAGCCCCTCATGCAAGAACAGTGAAGGTGTGGGTTGTCTGCCCTCACTGAGATGTTGCTCCGAGGCCCATGTTCCAGAGTGGATTTGGTTTTCATGGCACTCTGCTGTTTGCTCATCAGAGAGGAGGTTGCTGAAATTGGAAACATTCCTTGGGAGATTCCATTCTTCTAAATACCCAGAGAACATTTTTTCAGAAGAGTTTCCGGTATGCAGCTCTTAAGTTCTCAGAGGTGGTGGCACCCCTTGAGGAATATGAGTGCTCCCTGAATAATTCTTTGGACAGGATTCCAGTACAGTATTTTGAAGTGACCACATCTACACATGGTTATACTGTGCTGTGCATGCCATGGCCCAGGCCTGGCATCTTCCTGATCAGATCGGAAGTAGGATCAGTAGAAGACCAAGTGAAGGATCTAATCCCCAGAAAGTAAGATTGCCTCTGAAATGGTGGACCAGGCTAGTTGGCTTACAACTACATGAGTTCTTGTGGTTCATGATTTTTATTGTGACAAAAGACACATGGTCTACATTGACCATGTGAACCACTTAAAAGCATGCAGTTCAGTAACATTAAATACATTTATGTTGATACACAGGTCACATGTCAGTGGTGTAAATGCATTTATACTCTTGCATAGACAGCACTACTGTCCGTCTCCAGAACTTTTTCATTTTTCCCAGCTGAAACACTAACTCTCCATTGCTCTTCCTCCAGTCCCTGGAAACCACCATTGTACTTTTAATTCTTGGGGGGATATGCCCAGAAGTGAAATTGGTAGGCCATGTAGTAGTCTTATATTTAATTTTTTGAGGACCCACTATACCATTTTCCATGGGAACCATACCATTTTCCCAAGGCATCTGCCCCACTTTATGTTCTATCAGCAATGGACAAGAGTTTTCGATGTCTGCACAGCTTCATCAACAATTGTTATTTTCTGTTTTTGTTGTTGTTGTTGTTGTTCCTGTTTTGGGTAATAGCCATCTCTATTGGCCAGTGTTGCCAGAGAGGCAGAACCAACAAACCATATCCATAAAGAAGGATGTACTCTATGTAAAAAGATTTATTAAAAGGATCAGATCCTACCATTGTAACCATCTATAAGATGGAGATCCGGGAAAACCATTAGTGTAATTCTGAGAACAAGAGGGCTGATTCATGCATTCCTGAAAGACATAATTATTCACATCTACTATGTGCCAAGTACTGTGCTAAGTTCTGGGGACAATATGGGGTGAAATGAAGTATGATGTCTAAGTTTAGGTACTTTCCCCTTTTGTAGAGATTGGTGTTAATCAAAGAACGCCACAGGTATGTAACCATAATGCTGTGATGAGGGAGATGAAGTGAATTACTGTACAGGGTACAATGAGGCCATAAAATAACACAGGTAAAATCACATGTATGTATCTCTCTTGGCAGGGAATGCTTTTCTTTTAGGAAGTAACATTAAAATGAACTGAGTGGGAGCTACCTAAGTGAACCTTCTAGCTTCCCCGGGAGTGTTCCCAGCACAGGGATTAGAAGGTGTAAAAATCTGAAGGGTAGGTGGTGTTACTCTTCCAAGGAACTAGAAGCCTCCTGTGCTGCAATGGAGGGAGGGCTGGAGAATGGTACAGGGTGAGGCGGAAGAGACAGGCCAGTACATGTCATTTAGGGCCCTGGAGGGCATTATTAAGGCTTGGGAACTTTTTTCTTTATGTAATTGAGATAATGCTGTTTAATGTTAAAAAAGAAAAAAGCAAAACCAAACCAGGTGTGAGGGTTCAGGGAGTTAGTAAGTGTTTGACTCAAAGCCTGTTAGAGAAGAGCTCGGATAAAACTTATCAGATCATAAAGTTTAGGAAAGTTGGTAAATCGATGGATTCATCTCCCTATGGAAAACCATAAGAACAAATCTTTTTTGTAATTATTATTTATTTATTTAGAGTGCATGAGTGGGGGGAGGGGCAGAGGGATGGGAGAAGAAGACTCCATGCTGAGCAGGGAGCCCGATGCAGGACTTGATCCCATGACCCTGGAATGGTGACCTGAGCTGAAGGCAGACACCTAACCTACTGAGCCACCAAGGTACCCTGAACCCATTCCTGCTATACACCCTCCTGTCCCTTTCAGACTTGGACCAGTACCCAAACAGGGGGAGAGATATCTGCTTCCCCTGGGCCACCACCTTCCTGGCCATGGCAGAACCCCTGGGAATGACCTGGGCCCATGCAGTTCTTTTCTTATCTCTCCTCACAGCTCTGGTTCTGGGGGTCTTTGGTGAAAGCCAACCATCAGTCTCTCAGCTTTATTCTCCTCATCGTCCTGAATATTGGCTTCCTCTTCTTGCTCCTTGCTCTTTGCTGGCTGTCCTTCCACAGTGACCTACCTTCTCCGACAAACAGAGGACTATAATTGGAGTTGTGTTCACGGTAGCTCTTCCCATCATTTTGGCAAAGACCCTCACCATGGATCTGGCCTTCATGGCCATGGGGCCGGGGAGCAGGGCCAGGCAGTGCATGGGGCCTGGAGCCTCTGACTCCTTTCTCATCTGCTTGCTGGTCCCAGGGATGCTCTGTGGAGTGTGACTGGTGGACTCTCCTTGCTTCCCAGACACAGACCTATACCCCGAGCCTGGACTTGTCAGTGTAAAGTGTAACAAGGGCTCAGCCACCACCTTCTACTGGGTCCCAAGCTACATGAGCATCCTGGCCTTGGTCAGCTTCTCTATGTTTTGGCAGCCAGGGACCTCCCTGACACCTTCAGTGAGGCCAAGTCCTCACGTGCAGGACACTGGTGTGTTACAGTATCTGGGTGTCCTTCCGAGTATTTTGGGTGTAGCTAGAGGGACGGGTTTCTGTCTCGCCCGGATCTAGGTGTGGACAGAATGTGGATTCCAGTTTGGAGATCCAATTTTGGTCGAGCACCAGAGTGTGCAGTACCACTAAAGGACACTAGGTGGAGCTCCAGTCCCAAGGCTTACAGCAACAACGGCAAGGCCGGAGTATCGCGGACAGACACCAGGGGGAGCCCCTGAGCAGAGGCTGGCTATCCTCTTCAGTTAGCTCGCTGGTTAGGAGCCCGGAGAGGACGCCAACGGAGAAAGGCTTGAGAGGGCTTCACAATCTCTAGCTGGACTGGTTGGAGAAAGCACTCACAGCATGAAACCATATCCCAAAGACACAGAAACATAGCCTATCCAAAAGAACAAATTAAATCTCCAGAAACCAATCCCAAAGAAATGAAAATATATAAATCCCCAGACAGATAATTCAAAATAACGGTCATAAGGAGGCTCAGTTAGTGAAAAAGAGAGCACAGATAAACAACTAAACAAAATTAGGAAAATTGTCTGTCCAGGTCAAATTACTTTATAAAATATTTGCAGAGTACTTTTTTTCCTTTTTCTTTTTTTTAGGAAAGAAAGTGAAGGCCAGGGTTGGATGCAGATGTTGGGATGTGAAGGTTCAGCTCTCTACCACAGACCCATTAATCTATCCACTCTTCAATTCATTGAACAAATGCTTGCAGAGGCCCTACTGTGTGTCAGGCACTGTGTTAGGCAGTGGATTACAGCATGGACTAGTTACCATTCCTGAGCACTCTCTGAGCTCCCTGTCCTCCATGTCTATAATCTAGGTTTGCTTAGACATCTTGGCTAGCAAGATATTTAGGATTTACAGGAGGAAGGGAAGGAATGTATTACAAACCTTTTTCCATAATCCACTTTACCTGGCACAGGGCAGCTCATGGGGACTTGCTCAAAAAGCACTTACAGGGGTGGAAGAATGCCTGGGTGGCTCAGTCGGTAAAGTGTCTGCCGTTGGCTCAGGTCATCATCCCAGGGTCTTGGGATCGAGCCCCGTGTTGGGCTCCCTGTTTGGTGGGGAGTCTGCTTCTGCTTTTGATCCTCCCCTCTGCTCGTGCTTTCTCCTTCTCTCTCTCAAATGCATAAATATTTTTTAAAAGCACTTATTGAATATAAGTTACTATAGTAATGGAGACCAGCTAAATGGACTACTTATTTTGCTGGGGTGATTTAACTGCCTGGCTAGAATTTAGATTAGATTTTCTTGCTTCTGAAGGACTTATACTGTCCATGTCCAGAAAAAACGAAGTGAGAGCTAAAATTGCAGACAGTCCAATGATCCGTGGCCATCTCTTGGGTTGTGGTCTTAATCTGTTTAGTTCTTGCAATAGTGTGGAACTTTTTAAATGTTCAATGTCATCTGCCCACTGGGTTGTGGGTTACTTATATCTGGTGTTCAGTAAATGTGAGCTGGTTGCCTGAAAATGACTGATATTTCTGGTCCCAGCTCTCCTGCTCCATCTTTAAGGAATGAGTTTATTTTGAACATATTCTTCAGTTTCCCCCCCCCCCCCACCCTGACATTTTCCTCCGATTGCATCTCAGCTGTGCTTTTGTATTATGTATTAGTATTTCTGTGCCCATTATGGGAGAGAACCCTGTAGACTAAAAGAAGCTCAAGGGACATGGGAACTCCATCACAGTATGTTGACCTTATTTGGATTCTCATCTCCATGGCAAGATGTGAAAATAAAACAAAACATATTTATGAGACTGTGGAAAATGTGATCATTGATGTGATAATCAAGGAAATGAAGAACTTACTGTCCATTTCTTTTAGGTGTGACATGGTGTTGTGGTTAAGTTTCTTTTTTTAACAGAATCACATTTAAATATTGAAATATTTCCAAATAGTCGATAAAAACAACACTGATAATACTCAATAATAGTCAATAATACAACACTGCATAAAAACAAGATAGTTGTGGTTAGGAAAAACTACCCAGTAGAGTCAAAAGATAGCAGACAGAGGAAAAATATTTTCAATTAATTTTTCAAAAAAAAAACCCGTTCCTCTCTAGATTAAAAAATTAAGAAAAAGACCAGCCTAATAGAAACCTAGACAAAGATTTGATCAGGAAGGTAAGTCTAAATGGCCCTGCAACATAGAAAAAGAAGCCAGTGGTAATACAAATGCAAATTAGCACTGCTCACAGGGGGATTCAGGGAAGATGACAGTTGTGGCATAACTTTTGAATTATTCCAATTTCCTACCTGAAAACAGCAACTAGAAAGTAAAGCCAAATATGCATGGTAACACACAACCCCATTAACCCAGAGGATCCTATCAATATTTGCAGAATACTTCAATCAGCAACAGCAGAATCCATGTTCTTTTCAAGTCCCCACAGAACACATACTAAGATAGACCAGCTCCTGGGCCATAAAACAAACTTCAACACACTTAAAGAACTGAATCATATATACATAGAGTGTGTTCTCTAACCTCAGTGAAATCAAACTAGAAATCAGTAACAGAAAGACAACATAAGAATCGCCAACTCTTGAAAACTCAAAACATGTTTCTAAATGCCCCATTGGTCACAGAACAAGTCTTAAGAAAAGCAGAACATACATGAAGTAAAATTAAAATGCAACATAAGAGAATTTTTGAAGGACAACCACAGCAGTGGTGATAAGGAAATTTATAGTACTAAATCCATTCATTAGAAAAAGGGAAAATTCTCCAAATGATAATCTGCCACTTTAAGAATCTAGAATAAGAATGGCAGACTGAACCCAAAGAAAGCAGAAGAAACAGATAATAATTATAGGAGCAGAAATAGGGGTGCCTGAGTGGCTCAGTCCGTTGAGCATCTGCCTTTGGCTCAGATCATGATCTCCAGGTCCTGGGATTGAGCCCTGCATTGGGCTTCCTGCTCCATGGGAAGCCTGTTTCTCCCTCTCCCTCTGCTGCTCCCCATGTTTGTGCTCTCTCCTCTCTTTATCAACTAAGTAAATAAATAAAATATTTTTATCTTGAAGAGGCTGAAAAGACAAGCCGCAAAGAGGGGGAAAATATTTTCACAAGACATATCCTATAGTGGACTAGTATTTACAATACATAAAGAACTCCCAGCTCATAAGAGTGAAAGCAAACACGCCAGCTAGAAAATGGGCAAAAAATCTGAAGAGACATGTCACTGAAGAAGATATACATATGGCAAATCAGCACATGAACAGATGTTCAACATCATTAGCTGGTTAGGACTGCAAACTGAAACATCAGTGAGCTCTCACTACTTTGGGCTGATGTACAGAGGAGACTTCTGGGCAGAGGCCAGACCTGTCATACTAAGCTCTGCTCAGGGCACATGATCATGGCCTGGGCCAGCTGATGCCACCCACTGAAAGACCATCAGAAGCACTAAAATACAAACAGAGACAGCACAAATTGCTGGTGAGGACTCCGAGAAAGAGATTCACTCACATACTGCTGGTGGGAACATAAAATGTTACAGCCATCTGGAAAGCAGTTGGGCAGTTTCTTTACAAAATTAAGCATGCAATTACCATACACTTAGGTGTTTCATTTCTGGGCATTTATCCTACATGACAACTTGTGTTTACACCAAAACCTGTAACTGAATGTTTATAGCAGTTTTAGTCATAAAAGCTTTAAGCTGCAAACAACCCAGATGTCCCAATGGGCAAAGGGTTGAACTGTGGCCCATCCATGCAGCAGAACAGTATTCAGCAATAAAAAGGAACAAATTAATGAGACAGGCAAAAATCTCAGTGACTCCTGAGATTAAGGCTAGCGAAAAAAGCCAACCCCCCAAAATTACATTCTGTATGATTATATATACACACACATATATATGTATATGTGTATATACATATGCATATATATACACATATACATATGTATGTGTATATATATATAATATACTATTCTTGAAATGACAAACAGAGAGAAATAGAGACTATCTCAGTGGTTGGCAGAAATAAAGGAGGCAGTGTGTGTGAGAGGGTCGTGCATATGCCCAGAAAAGGACAACACAGAGGATCCTAATGGTGATTCCAGATCCTGTTTGTAACCATGTCATCATCCCAGTTATGCTATTATACTTTGTTTTCTGAGATACTACCATTGTGGAAACCTGGATAAGGGTATGAGGGGTATCTCTGGGACCCCTCTGCAGTAGTAGTATTTGTCACAACTACATGTGGAACTATAATGATCTCGAAGTTTCCCTCAAAAAAGAGGAACACAAGAAATGTGGGGAAACAAATTGCACATACACAGTGATTATGCTGTCTGTGTGTGTGTGTGTTTGTGATATCCTAAAAATATCTCCTGAAGTAAGAAACGTCAGCCTCCATTTATAATGGGAGGAACTTAAAGCTCAGAAGCAAAGGAAAGTTCTATGCTGAAAGTGCGATGGAGAGCATGGGGAGAGGATGACGGGTCCCAAGTCACTGGGCTGCCAACCTCCCTCCCTGCCCCTTGGCTTCTGTAATTCTGGGTCCCATCCAAGCCCCAATCATAAGGCAGAGAGGGACAAGGTTCACAGTCATGCATTTAATTTGACATTTTATTTGACATTTTATTTTTGTTACATTGGTCTGGGAAAGGAAGGAATCATGAATGTAGAGAGTTGTTCTATTCCATTGTCTTTCCAATAAAATTGGGATCCAGGTTCAATTGTCTTTAATTTTGAATCTGAATCCATTTCAAGGGAGTCCAGCCACAGCTGCTGGGTGCTGGGGGCTGTAGGAAGAAAGTCAGGAAACAGGCATGGACTTGACCATGAAGTGTCATGTTTCAGGGCTCCCATCTGGGTACCTGAGGGTCCTTGACCTGGATCCCTTGTATGGGGTGGAGGGACACTGCATCCTCTCAGAGGGATCTGGGATGGCACAGGTGTTGGGCTGGTACTTGGAGGTGGGAGGTCAACCACATCAGCACAGGGAGGAGGACCAGGAAGAAAAAAGGCACATGGAGAACTCATGAGGACATCATCCACCATTTCCCTGAATCTTTGCCTCTGACCTAGCCATGTCCAGAAGCCGTGTCCTCTCTGAACAAGTCTAGGAGAAAAGTCCCCCAGGCCACAGCTTTAGGCACATTGTTGAGGAGCAAATAGGATAGAGAAGCAGGTGGATGCTCCAAGCATTGAGTCTTTGTCCCGTGTATAGAGGGAACACGTATGCGCAGGGCTGGTCTTGTTCTGTCCTGCTCAGGACAGTGTGAGTGTGGAACCAGCCGATTCCACTCATGAAAGGACTGTGAAGATGCATATAGAAGAGACAAACCTGGGAAGACATTGTTTTCCCTTCTGTGTCCTGGGATCCGATGAAGGGGCTCTCCATCAGAGCAGGACAAAGATTGGCTCTGTAGACTCTGGTTGGCCTCACAAACGATCCAGTAGGACATCCCTCATGCTTAGGAACATCTGGAGACCTCATCATCGCTTTTCTTTGGGTCCCTGTGCTTGAGACACTAGGCAGTTGCTATCTGTGCAATGTGATTCTTCCTCAACTCTTTGCATTCAAGGAATCCCTGCTCTTTTTTTTTAATGATTTTTAAAATTAATTATTTCTATTAACATATAATGTATTATTAGCCCCAGGGGTATAGGTCTGTGAATCATCAGGCTTACACACTTCACAGCACTCACCATATCACATACCCTCCCCAATGTCCATAACCCCACCACCCTCTTCCTCCCCACCTCCCCCCAGCACCCTCAGTTTGTTTTGTGAGATTAAGAATCTCTTACGGTTTGTCTCCCTCCTGACCCCATCTTGTTTCATTTTTTTCCTTCCCTACCCACCAAACCCCCTGCCCTGCCTCTCAAATTCCTCATATCAGAGAGATTATATGATAATTGTCTTTCTCTGACTGACTTATTTCGCTCAGCATAATACCCTCTAGTTCCACCCACATCATTGCAAATGGCAAGATTTCATTTCTTTTGAGAGCTGCATAGTAAGGGAATCCCCGTTCTTTTTTTTTTTTTTTTTAAGATTTTATTTATTTATTTGATAGATTACAAGTAGGCAGAGAGGCAGGCAGAGAGAGAGAGAGAGAGAAGCAGGCTCCCTGCTGAGCAGAAAGCCTGATGCGGGCTCAATCCCAGGACCCTGAGGTCATGACCTGGGCTGAAGGCAAAGACTTAACCCACTGAGCCACCCAGGCACCCTGGGAATCCCTATTCTTATAGGTAAGTCTGAATCTCATGGTCAACTCCAGGACCTGGCAAGGAGAGAGGAATATAGAGGCACTTGGGCACAGCTGGTATGCACTTTTTGAGGGTTTCCCAAAGACCCTCCCTGTATACCGACAAGCCCAAACAGGACTTTGTTCAGTTAGGGGGAGATATAAAACCTTAGGTGAGAAGTTCAGGGATTCAGCATCTGCCGGCATGTGAAGGATCAAGCCACACCATCCCAGAGTCAGGTCAGGGAGTTTCTGAGAATCTGGTGGTTATTCTGGTGGTATGTCAGAGAATACTGGCAGGGCTTCAGTGGTTCATTTACTGTCTGGGAGGGCTCTGCTCATGTGGGGTTCACCCCCCACCCCTAATGGGGCCTCCCACCTCAAGATGCCTCCATCATTGCTGGAGCTGTCCCCATCTGGGGCTTGGGGTGAGCACAGCAGGCTGGGGAAGATGAAGGAGGTGGAAAGAAGGTTTTCTCTAGGGGCTCTGGGGTGGCTCGGTCGGTTGAGCATCTGATTCTTGGTTTCAGCTCAGGTCATGATCTCCCAGCCGTGAGATCGAGCCCCATGTCGGCCTCAGCGTGGAGCCTGCTTTTCCTTCTCCCTTCTGCTCCTTCCCCAGCTTATGCTCCTTTTCTGTCTCTGAAATCAATCAGTCAATCCATCAATGAATCAAATCTCAAAAAAAACGTTCTCTCTAAACATGAACAAGAACATTGTAGCTGAGGGCTTTCCTGCTCTCTGTTTCTTTTTCCTCCTTTACTTCCTGTTGTAATTTTCTAGTAAATTTTCTAGTAATTTCCATTGGAAATCACTTTCCAGATAAAAACAAAAGATGACTATTTACATAGTCAATCATCACTTAATGAATCAGGTGTGATTGATTCAATAATTAGCCAGTCACGGAATTAAAAATGAAAATCATTCTCAACTCCTAAGAACTGATCTAGAAAAAATATATTCTACAATAATGAAGAATATCAGTTGGCATTAACTGGTATTGGTCTATTAACCAGGACATTACTTCTAAACAAAGCAGAGTGCTCCCTTTTGTCATCCTTGCATTGAACACATAAAAAACCAGGGGAGTAGACCATTGACAACAGGACCATAGGATAGTGGTCTGGAAGGAGAAAAGTTCTACGATTGCTCAGCTCAGAGCCTGTGGTGTTTCCAGACCTTAGAGCAAGGAGCGGGAATCCCAACAGAGTCTTGGGGTCCTGAGTTGAGAACTTGGCATGAATATTCTGGAAATCAGTGGCACGTACATGATAAGAAAGCAACACAGAGAAAGGGAGAGAGAGCATGTGGGCTCTGGAAATCTACATGGAAGCCCCCCATGCAAGAACAGATGAGCCCATGAGAGGGTGGGAAACACTTGGGCTCAAAAAGAACCAGGAAAGAAAGCAGGTTGGAAAATCCTGGGGTCACTCCAGACTTGGAAGAATCTGTGCCCCCAACAGCTAGAGTGGAAAGACCCCTAATCCCAGGGGATTGAAGCAGAGTGCTCAGAAAGCTGTTGCCTCAGCTGCGGGGCCAAATTATCCACAGCCTGAAGCCAATTCTGGTCCCAACAAAAATTTAAGAGCCATCCCTGAAAGGATCTGTACCTTTAGGGCACAGAAAAAAGCCCAATCTTTGTTAAAGAAATACAGAATATCCAGCACCCACAAGTGCAGAGTGCTGATCTACCTAGAATTACCGGGCACGTGACAAAACAGAAATACAGATCACCCACCAGCAGAAGAAAATCAGTCGGTAGACCCAGAAATGATACAGACAGTTGGATTAGTGGATAAAGAGTATAAACAGGCATGAGAAATGGACTCCCTGTGGTGGAGCACAGAGAGGTAGCGGAAACATAAAGAGATAACAGGAAGACACACACAGTTGAATGGAACTAGAGATCAAATCCCAAAGCCGATGCACAATCCCCTTAAAATCGGGAATTTGAGAGCAATGCCATCAGGCAGGGAGAGGCACCATTGAGGTCATGGACTTAGGAGTCGCACTGCTGGGTTCTTAATCCCAGCTCAGAAAGTAAGACCGTGGGTCCCTCCTCAAAGCGGTTACCATGCCATGGCTGGGGTTCCTTCTCTGTCAAAGGAATAACATCGGCCGTCTGCTTTGCAATGAGATGAATTAGATGAATTAATACTTGCATAGAGTGGAGAAGTAGGCGGGCAGGCATTTTAATCCTCAGGAAAGAAAATGAGGTCCAACAATGCAGCCCTCCTCCCAGAAACACACCAGACCTGAGTTCTATCCCAATTTACCTCCACTTTTATTCCGGAGTTCTGTGACTCATTTTGCTATAGCCACACGACCTCATCCAGGGCTGACTGACAACCAGCCCTTACCCTGTGCTGCCGGAATTCAGAAGAGAAGGAAGCCCCTAAGTATAGAAATGGGTGTGTTCCTCTAAGCTCCTGGGGGGCAGGCTCTGAACCCCATGGAGGTCCCGCCTTTACTGAAGGTCCTGGATGTGTTAAACTTAGATCCACCTGACCCACTCTTTTTAGATTAACGGAAGATAGGCTGATTTAGTACTTTTTGGCATCTGCAGAAAAGGCCCTCCTTGGATCTGCTATACTGGAGTTTGATTGATTAACTGGGACCAGGGTTAATTAGAGATCAAGGGGGCCATGATTCTAAGGATCTGTAGACACTCACTGTCGCGCTCTCCCTGCCCGCAGAGATGACGCAACACACACACAGGTCGATGCACAAGCTCTTGTTTATTCCCTGGTCGATCTTTCTCCCCCACTTCGGCGAAGTTCCCTTGCCTTATATAGGGCATGACAGCCAATCACAGGGGTGTTCACGTGAACAGGGAGTATACAGCCAATCACAGGGCTGTTCACGTGGAGGTATCTGGGGCTCGCAGGCAGTGGCGGCACACGGTGCTCATGTGACGAGCAGGAAGTCACGTGTGGCCAGGGCGGATATTTTTTAGGCTGTCTGTACTGCTCTGGCGCCATCTTAGGGGTGCGACCGGCGCCATCTTGGGGGCGTGACCCCGACACCTCACGACCCCAAATGCAAAGTGAGAAGCTGTGACATTGCCACAGATGAGCCACCCTCCCCTCCATGAGTCAGTGTTAGGAGTCAGCGAAGACCTTCGGGATTGGCAGGAGGACTCTTGGGTTAGACTTTGGAGGTTTGGGGAGTCAGGCAGGCTTCAGCTGTTTGGGGGAGCACCAATTGTGGAGGCAATGTGGGACCCACTTTGCAGATCTTTCAACCTTAGGTTGAAGAGTTTCTGGAGGCAAGGAGAAGGGGGTCAGAGCTTTTTTCTTTCTTTCTTTCTTTCTGTCTTTCTTTTTTTTTTTTTTTTAAAGATTTTATATATTTGACAGACAAAGATCACAAGTAGGCAGAGAGGCAAGCAGAGAGAGAGCGAGGGGGAAGCAGGCTCCCTGCGGAGCAGAGAGCCCGATGCAGGACTCGATCCTGGGACTCCGGAATCATGACCTGAGCCAAAGGCAGAGGCTTTAACCCACTGAGCCACCCAGGCACCCCGAGAGCTTTTTTCTTAATAGGAGAACTGGCTTGAGATTTGAGCATGCCGCATGAGGGACACAGGGTGGGAGAGAGTGAAGAGATGCCCAGGGCATGACAGGGAAGACACAGGATGGTCAGGAACACAAGCACTATGATCCTGGCCTTGTCTTTTGACATCAGGAGCTCAGCTGCATGGGAGGTTTCTGGACCCCACTCAGAATAAGAGTCAAGTCTTGGAGACCATCCATGCCAGTTGTCCCTAGGCCTTCAGATTTTTGGCATCTAATCTCAGGATGGCGTCTTGGGAAGGCAGGGAAGGGGGCTTTATAAGGAGGGGCAACTTCTTAAGTCAGCTCAGGCTCAGGGTTTTCTAGCTCAAGAGGAATCCTGAAAACATCACAGGCTCTTCATTTCCATAGACAGATTGCAGGTCACCCTTTCCTGATGCCCAGATGACCAGGGAACCCTCTAATGAGACACCGAGGCTCCCACTCCAGGCCCGTCCTATCCACCCCACCCAGACTGCTTAAGGGACCACGTTAGACTAAACCCTGACCATGTTACCCCCAGCCCCTCCCCAGATGCTACCAACAACCAAGTTTCCCTCTCCAGCCTAGCGCCCCTGTCATGCAGTAGGAAATCCAACTTTCAGGATCCCCTTGGCCTCCAAGCTCAGCGGGACCCCACTCAGAGTATCTTCCCCCGGTGTCGCCCTCCTCCCCCATGATAGAGCCGAACCTCTGATCAGGGCTCCTCCCTTTGGGTCAATGGGGACTTCCAGGCTGTTTCCAGAGCAGAAATGCAGAAACAACTCCTGGATTCTTCTGACCACCACACTCACCATTCTTCTCAAGCAGAAACGACGGGCATGCCATCTTCTACTACATGTGCCATTAACTGTTTTGTTTTCCGACATGGGAATGAAAACTCTCCAGCCGCCAAGAGGATTTCCACAACAACAGACATTACATCTCCGAGGAATCCTGCTTGTATTTGCCTCCATGGGCCGCCCACCGTTCTGTGACTTTTCAGAACATCCTTCATTCCTTGTGCACCGGATAGCTTCAGGTCAGGCTGTGTGTCCTAATGCCAAGGCTCCGGCCACACTTAACTTCCCTGTTATTCTGTCCATGACTACCACTCTGTTTAGCAGAACTTCTGGTCCAGTCTAGCTCAGGCCCCCGTCTACAAATTCAGCAAACTCATGGATCTTTGTGGGCAAGTGAATTCACGTGTAAAACAGTGGCCCAGGCCTAATTCTGCAATGGAATCAACTGGAAGGCATTTCAAAGTCGATCCCTGTGATTAAAAGTTAATCATCCTGGGGGGGTCCCAGGCCTTGGTGTTTGGGGAGAGCTGCCTGGGGGTGTCCCATCTGCAGCCTGGGCTGCGATCTGCTGCTCCCTAGAGGAACATCGTGCCCTTTGTGGTGAGCCGCACCTGAGTCCTTGGTCCTTCCCACCAACCTGTGCTCCAAGGGGCGGAGACTCTCCTAAAGTCTCAGGTGCTTCTAAGGCACTTCTAAGGCAGGGAAACTGTTCTTAAAAAGGGTCGGGTTATGCTGAGTGAAATAAGTCAAGCAGAGAGAGTCAATTATCATATGGTTTCACTTATTTGTGGAGCATAACAAATAGCATGGAGGACATGGGGAGTTAGAGAGGAGAAGGGAGTTGGGGGAAATTGGAAGGGGAGGTGAATCATGAGAGACTATAGACTCTGAAAAACAATCTGAGGGGTTTGAAGTGGCGGGGGGGGTTGGAGGTTGGGGTACCAGGTGGTGGGTATTATAGAGGGCACGAATTGCATGGAGCACTGGGTGTGGTGAAAAAAATAATGAATACTGTTTTTCTGAAAATAAATAAATTAATAATAATAAAAAAGGGTCGGGTGGACGGGGCCTTGCTGTTTGTTGTCGGAAAGGGGGCTAGCTCTTAGATGCTCTCTGGGGCAGGAAACTTGTGCTTAGTCTAGGAAAATTTTTCTGAGATTTCATGCTTTGAGGGGGCGGTGGGTGCTTTTGGACTTCTGAGGCATTGATTTCATAGAACTTTAGGGTTGATTGTCTTTCTATGGATAGGGAATCCTGAGTGTTGAATCCTAAACCTCTTACACCTTAGGGAAAATCTAATTTAGGGAAAACTGTCTCCTTGATCATGAAACATTGACTTACGAGCTCCCTGGATATATTTTTGAAACAGGAAGGGCAATGAGGGGAAAGGGCTGAAGGTAACGGAAGGGTGAAGAAGGTAGCGGGTGTTGGCCGGTGGAGGACGGCCTTCACCAAGGAGGGCAGAGATTGGGGTGGCTAAGCAGGGCAGTGGGAGATTATGTGCCAAAGAAGAGACTGCCAAGTATTTTCACCTCAGGGACAAAACGGAGCCTCCTCTGGTTTGAGTGACAGGGAAAGTGGAAGAAAAGCTCCCACATGGGAAACTAAAGAGAGCTTCGGTGTCCTGTGAGAAGGGAGACTGGGCATCTGAGAAAAATGTGGGAGAATCTGGCAATTCTTACCTGAACAGTGTCTTGGAAGTGTGAAGCAGATGAAAAAAGTGGTAGGAGAGGGGGGAGAAACAGTGGTTCTCACTGTGCAGGGCAACCTATGCTTCTCAGACCGAAGGGTCAGTGGGGCTGCAGGTACAGACAAAAGTTCAGTAGGGGCCTCCCAGTAAACATGGGGCTGAGCCTCCTGCCCTGGCCCAATGCTCCCCTTAAAGGGTCAACAGGGGTCCTGGAGAAGGAAGTGGGTTTCCCCAAGACTTAGCACTGCTGGCCTCCTCAAGGATCTGAGAAGACACTGTTGAGGGATAAAAAGCCACTGATTTTAAAATTCAAGACCAACATGAAGTACAGCTGAGGAAAACTCAGCTAAATCTTGGAGCTCTAGGGAATGGAAGTAAGGGAGAGGAACATGAGTAAAAGTGATGGGGGTTTCAGCGGCGATGGAGGGACAGCAGTGTGCCTGGGTGGAAAGTGCTGCTAACCAAAAGAAGTTGGAGAGAAAAAGAAGGGAATCGTGGGTGTGCATGGGATCCACCGGGGGTTTCTGTTGAGCTCTGGGCTGGAATGAGCCGGGCATCAGAAACTAACAGGGTGTCCTGGAAGGGTCTCTAAGAGACAAATACTTCAGGGAGGACATCAAGGTGTTGGAAGCAGAGAACTGCTGGCCAGGAGAGAGCATTATGACACTATTATTAGCCAAAACATGAGGAGAGAGGCCGACGGAATAGGTGAGACAGGAGAGCACAGGGCAGAGGGATTCTCAACATGGTGGAGGAGGGGACCCCAGGTCCTCTGGCAGAAATTGGCCACCACCCACAAGTGGCTCTAGGTACCAAACTCTGGTTTTCTGTGCAAGTACTAAGTTCAAGCATTTCCACTGGCTCTGAAGTTGGGCATATCCTGCATTGAGTCCTGGTGTCCTTCCATTGAAAATGGGGCAGGAGGGGTGTGGTGTTCTGGGTGGACAGTCAGTTAAGCATCTGACTGTTTTCTTGATGTGGGCTCAGGTGGTGGGGTTGAGCTCCCCACTCAGCGAGGAGTCTGTTGTAGATTCTCCATCCTTCTCCTTCTGCCCCTTCTCCCAACTCACTCGTAGCCTTCCTCTAAATCAATCTTTTAAAAAAACGTGGTGGGGGGGTTCTAGGTAAAAAGGACTTAAATATTACCTGTGACTGAGGAAAGCTAGTCCAGCATTCTCCTTGGAATTCATGTTAGGACTGGGACATGGGTTACATCTGCCAGATCTCTTTGGCTTAATCTGAACTAGTATCTGATTGGAAAACTGGGAGAAGGTGTGTTTGGCCTCCACCAGGGTAGTGATTAGAAAGGATTCTGGGCCTTAGACCCCACCTGCACTATATTATCTCTTCACAAATGGCCACCCCTCACTTCTGGATCATTCTGTTTCCTTGAACGTCCCTGAGAGCTCCCGTCAAACCAGGAAGCCATGGAATGACCTGGGTTTTCTTCACTCTGGAATTAAAATAATCTGGCATTAGGGCCTTTCCCATGGACTATGGCAAAAATGCATCCTCAGGGGGTGACTTGTCTTGATTGTCCTTGGTGTTCAGATCTAACCTTACAGGGGTTAACTGGATAGAGAAGGTAGCTTGGGGTGGGGGGGAGGAATGGGCCTCTGATGCTAGGCTTGGTGGTGCTACAGTCCCTAGCAAGTCTGTATGTGTCCACAACGGTCTAACTGAGGTGGGCTGTCCACGTCAGTGAATCCTAGCTCTATTCCCCGTGCCCAGGGCTTAACACAGAAAAAATGACTGCACAGATCCTGCCCCTTGTAGTCTGCCCAGGGGTGAGATGATGGGGCTTGTTAGTTGACCCATTCATAGACTGAGTTCTCCTAAAGCTCATATTCTCCAATGGGAAAGCAATATTAGGCTAAGGCCTGCTGTACTAGTGAATTTGGCTTTATTTTAGTCCTTAGCAGAGAAGTGAAGAGTAAGTTTGCATGTATGTTAACTGACAAGAACTTTTAAAGAGAAAGATGGGCGAGATTTGGGTCTACATGGTAGAGCAGACACGGTTTTATAAACTTGACCCAGGAAATATGGATAAACAGATTTGAGACCTAAGACATTGGATCCTACTCACAGAAGGAAGTTCTGAAGGAAAGAGGGCATGAGGTCCAAACACAAGTAATAGGATTCAGCTCACACAGCCAGGAATGCTAATGGCAAGATACCACCCCACTGACTCCAGTCTGCAAGATTGCCTCGAGGGCTAATTATCCTCAGGCAGCAAGATTGTTGGGGGGTGGGTTGGGGTTACTGATCCCAAGTCACTAGGAAGCTCTGCTCTGTCCCTGCCCCTTGATGCTCTCCGTATTTTTGAGTTCCAGTCAAGCCCTAGCCATGAGCCAGAGCTAGGGGATCCTCCAGTTCATTTTACATTTTACTATCCTTCCACTGGGTTTTGGGAAAAGGAGTCTTGACATCCCTTGTTTTTCAAGAGGCAGTGAAATCCATTTACAGTTCTGAAACTAGATCCAAGTCCAAGGTGGGTTGTGTTGCTCAGGGCAGGGACTGCCTGGAGAAAGGCAGGAATTGAGCATGGAGATGCCATGGAATGCTCAGGACTCCCATCTAGGTCTTGAGGAAGCTCCATGTAGACCACACGTTGGGGAGGCCAATGGTAGAATTCCTGGATCCTCTCCCCTCCTTACTGATAGCAGACACAGCAATAGAACCTTTGAAATCCTAACAGCTAAAATGGATTATAGGGAATTCTCTTCACGCTGGATCTCAAACAGTGCAGGCACTTGGGATCCCTTCCATGGACAGCAGCCAGGGCCCCATAATGAGGGGGGGGGTCCCTGATGTCCCTGTCCATGGTACACATCAAATCCCTTCCTAGGTTCAGGGCAGACACCCTTCATCCAATGTCTACTTGACTGCTTCAGATCAAGAGGACTTTCTCTTGATATCAAGGCTTCAGCGACACCTACCTTTTCTCATTGTCTGACTACAGTGGGTACAATTCTTTCTTGGGGACTCGGTTCCTCTGTGTGAAGTGCTCACTTTCAATCATCCCCAACTTCCGCTTCCAGTAGGCGAATGGGAGAAGAATGAGGCACAAACAAGTCAGCTACAAGAGAAAGTGAGCAGGGGACAACAGTAGAAAAGACTGTTGCCAGTATGTGTTTTTCTTTTTCTTTTTTTAAAAGATTTTATTTATTTATTTGACAGACAGAAATTACAAGTAGACAGAGAGGCAGGCAGAGAGAGGAAGGGAAGCAAGCTCCACGCTGTGCAGAAAGCCCTATGTGGGGCTCGATCCCAGGACCCTGGGATCATGACCTGAGCCGAAGGCAAAGGATTTAACCCACTGAGCCACCCAGGCACCCCAGTATGTGTTTTTCTTAAGCCTATGTCTAAATGTGCTTGGTAATTAGTAAAATTTCCCATGGGTTATATTTTAAGTAATACATTGTTCTGAGGGGCAGTTGCGTCTCCCCCTTTTTGTTTGTGAAGAAGTAGAAAAGTTGATTTTGCAGTTTCTTGATTCTTCAGTCGTTGGAGGGATTTTCGCATGCTTCTGAGGACTAAGCATAAAAAGATTATAGCAACAAGAAGAATAATCATTCCACATATAATGTCAAGACCAGTTTGTTTGATCCACGTAGAAGGGTTTAAATCAGACAGAATATCATTAATTCTTTGAGTAAAACTCACTTCTGAAACTGATTGTAATGATGAGTGAGTAATACTTTGAATAGTATCTTGAAGTGGTCTAATATGTTTGATCCAAGTAGAAGGGTTTGAATCAGACAGAATATCATTCTTTGAGTAAAACTCACTTCTGGAACTGACTGTAATGATTGAGTAATACTTTGAATAGTATCTTGAAGTTGTCTAATATCTAAAGTTAGATTGTCACCATAATGATTAGTAATATGCCAGCGAATTTTGCTCCAAAATATTTCTGATTCATTGTAGGCATGGGGAGTAACACAGAAGAAACATTCCAGTCACATAAAATATGAAGTCTAAATTTTATATTTTGAAGATCATCTCCTATATATATCATAGCTGCTTCTAAATCAGAAATACTTTCATCTAATTTTTGATCTATGATCATTTGTTGATTCCAAGTTTTGCTAGCATTATCATGCCACTTTTGTACAAATTGTGTGGTTTGTACAGTTCGGTGCAAGGCTATTCCTGCAGTGGTAGCTGTAGTAGTAATGGCTATAATTCCTAAAATAGCTGTTATAAGCAACCCAAGAAATCTTTTTGTTCTCTGGACCTAGTCCTTCAATACTGGTAAAAGTATATGTTTTTCTGGGGAGCTTTCCCAAACACGGTGGTGTTTTACCAGCAACCAGATGCCTATTCTTCTAGCTATGAGAATGATAGAATTGTCTGTATAAACATTCTCATCTACACAGGTGAACATTTTACATTTGAGACAGTTTATTTCTCTGTTGCTATGATTAAAAGTCATCTTTCTAATAACAAAAACATAGGGATCTCTAACATAAGCTTTTACCCATTCTTCATCCATTAGGGAAAAAAGAGAATGCATAGTCATTAGACTGATGAATGTAAGAGCCGTTCCAAGCTCTTATGTGATTTAAAGCGGTAGTGACCTTTCATAAATTCTTTTGTCTTTTATGATAATTAGCAAAAGGGGATGGCATTTAAAGTCCTTGCCCAAGCCAGACCAGAGGTGGGTCTCCTGAGGTTAAGGTTTGTGGTGAAATGCGATCATCAAAAACTTGCCATTTTAAATTTCAATGAGAGGAGCAGGGTCTCCCAGTGCAATTGGTGACTGCCACCCCATTAGGGGACCAGTCCCATACAATTCCATAGGAATCATTAAAAACAATACTGAGGTGAGAAGCTCGACAATCCTCCCATAAAGGGTGAATTCCCACATCAGACCACATTTGTGTTAGTTTGCATTTGGGAATAGAGGGTGCTGCTGTGTTATGGCTAGGACCCCGATATTCCTTGGCAAGGAACCCCTTAGTGGAGAGTAAATGTAACTGAACTTTAGTCAGATAATTATCAGTAGGAAAGTCCACCAACCATCTTTGATCATCAGGGATAAGACAACTGGAATGATTGCCAATACATATTGGTCTATTTTGATATCCGAAGGTAAGATTAATATTTGTGCCCTCCTCTAAGGGCAATAGCAGCAATCTAGGATCCAAAATTCCAGGTACCCATTTTGAGGCATTTAAATAAATTGGTATTATATTTTTCTCCACTCTGCTGGACAGAGCAGGGGAGGATTGGGTATATAAGCCCAGTAAGTAAAGTTATTTATTTGTGCATAACATCCAGGAAGACTTACAGTTACTGTGATGAGGGTCATCATATTACATCAGATGTAGAAACAGTAGTAGTTTTGATATGCTGTAAAACATATACTATATACAAAGAATCAGATAACAGATTAAATGCAGAAGAAACATCTTGAAACAATGCAATAACTGCCTTTAATTCTGAGTTTTTTGCTGAGAGACTGGTAGTAGATATGACCTTCGAAGTAGGACCATAATAACAAGCTTTACCTTTGACAGAGCCATCAGAAAAGTAAGTAGGGGCATCTGTTATTGTATTTTTTTAAAAGATTTTATTTATTTGACAGACAGAGATCACAAGTAGGCAGAGAGGCAGGCAGATAGAGAGGAAGGGAAGCAGGCCCCCTGCTGAACAGAGAGCCCAATGTGGGACTTGATCCCAGCACCCTGAGATCATGACCTGAGCTGAAGGCAGCAGCTTAACCCACTGAGCCACCCAGGTGCCCCTCTGTTATTGGATTTTTAGAAGTAATTTTAGGAAGGACAAAAGCAGTATGTTTTAAAAGGAAACAAGAGGTAAAGAGGGATAATCAGAAGAAGTGTTTCCAGTAAAGTCACTAAGGGCAATTTGCCAATTTAAATTATTTTGGAATGTCGTTTCAATTTGTGTCTTATTTAAAGGCAGAACAATAACCTGTGGATCATACCCCTGTATTTGGTGAGTTTTTTTCTTCCTAATTGAATAATACTGCCAATATGGTCTATATAGGGAGTGAGTGTTTTAACAGTATTATTTGGGAGAAAAATCCATTCTGTAATTAATTTTTACTGAATAATTAACCCAGTGGGTGTATGTGGAGTATGAAAAATAGAAGATCTAATGGTATCTCAGGTTGGACTCTGTTTGCATTGAATGAATCTGGCTTTCAACAAATTGTAATTATTTTAAAGCCTCTTTTGATAGGGTCCTAGGGCTGTTTAAATTACGATCTCCCTTTAAAGAGGCAAATAGATGCTGTAAAGCATAAGGGGGTATTCTAACTTTAGGTCTTATCCAATTAATGTCTCCCAATAATTTCTGCAAATCATTCAAGGTTGTAATTTTATCCTATGGATTTGGACTTTTTGGGGTTTAACTGAGGTCCTGTCCATAATGAACCCCAAATATGAGAAAGGTGTGGTGACTTGTATTTTTTCTGGAGCTATAATTTGTATTTTTCAAATTGCAATTGAAGCATTCTGAATGCATCTTGTAATTGTACATTGTCAGAGGTTGCACATAATATATCATCCATATAATGGATAAAATAAACTTGTGGAAATTGATTTCTAATCAGCTGTATAACTTTTGCCACATACTCCTGACAGATAGTGGGGCTATTTAACATCCCTTGTGGAAGAACTTTCCATTGATATCGTTTGGCTGGTTCTTTTTAAATTTACACTGGGAAGAGTGAAAGCAAAATGGGGACAGTCTTCCTTAGCGAGTGGTATAGTATAAAAGCAATCCTGTAAATCTATGATAGTTATTGGCCATTTGCATGGGACTAGATTAGGCGAAGGCAATCCAGGTTGGAGAGACCCCATGGGTTGGATAGCAGAATTAACCATACGTAGGACTGTTAAAAGTCTCCATTTTCCTGATTTTTTCTTGATAACAAAAACTGGTGAATTCCAAGGACTATGAGATTCTTCAATATGTCTTTTTTTTTTTTTTAATCTGTTCCTCTACTAGGGTTTGCAAGGTAAGTAATTTTTTCTTGTGTTAAGGGCCACTGCTCCACCCAAATGGGTTTGTCATTCTTCCAATTTAACTTAGTGGGTTCAGGAGCAGTGGCCTTCAGTGAAAAATCTGGGAATCCTCCTTAGGGGAAGGTATAACCAGAGAGGCTTCCCACTGACTTAGTAAATCTTGCCCCCAAAGGTTAATGGGTAAGTCTACAACATATGGCTGTAGATAACCCTTTTGATGCTCAGATTCTTCACAGAAAAGAATACTGGAGCTTTGACACACATCGCCAGCCTGTTTGAATCTGGTAATAGTAACAGAAGAGTAATTATATAGCTATTTTTAAGGCCAGTGTAATGAGCTTATGATAGAGACATCAGCTCCAGTATCAATTAGACCTGAAAATTCCTTTCCTTGTATTTTAAGATGACAAATTGGTCTATCTTGATAAATTTTCTCAGTTAAATATGCTCCAGTTTTTCCAGTACTTCCAAACCCATTGGAGTTTCTTTGTTTTTTAGATTTACCCTGAGATAGGGTAAAAGTAACAACTGGGCAGTGCAGTCTCCTTTTTGAAAATGGTATGGGGCCACAGTTAACATCACTGAAATTTCACCAGTATAATCTGAATCGGTAATGCCAGTGTGACGTAGTACTCCCTTTGAAGTAAGGCTAGATCTCCCCAAAAGTAATCCAGTGGTCCCCTTTGGTAAAGGGCCATAAATATTAGTTGGAATTTAGCGGGAAGCTTGGTAGGCATTAAAAGATCATCTTTGGGAGTGGAGATATCTAATCTAGCACTATCAGGCTCTCAAACAGCAACGCCGGAGCTATTCAATAGCTTGATCATTCATTAGTACCTGGTCTTGTATCCAGGCCCATGGCCCAATACCCATGAGCTGCTCCATGGAAATAGAAACATTACTAGCTCTGTTATGGGCAGCTTCTATTTCTTTTTTTTAAAGATTTTATTTATTTATTTGACAGAGAGAGATCACAAGCAGGCAGAGAGGCAGACAGAGAGAAAGAAGGAAGCAGGCTCCCCGCTGAGCAGAGAGCCCGATGCGGGGCTCGATCCCAGGACCCTGGGATCATGACCTGAGCTGAAGGCAGTGGCTTAACCCACTGAGCCACCCAGGCGCCCCTGGGCAGCTTCTATTTCTGCATGATCTTGCCACCATGTTTTAATTTGTAAGAACTCACTTGAAGATAGAACTGTTTGTTAACAATGACCAATCACCTCCCACAGGACTCAGGAAAGGATGGGGACCAAGTGGTTTGACTTTTGCATCATCCAGGTCCTCCCTGGATTGGGCAACATGTTGAGTCTTGACTCCTTGGGTGCAGTTAGAAATCTCAGGGCAGTGAGTTGTTTCGGAAGCCTAGAGGGGATGGGTAGATAGATGGGGGTATCCAGCCTGCAGTCAGTGCAAGAACCCTAACCTCCCCACTCCGAGTCAAGACCAGGGAACTTGAACTGATGGGTCTGGGGCAGCTGCTCCACTCTACCTCCCCACCCCCTCAAGGCCCTCCACTCGCTCTGTGCCCTGAAGGGCAGAGTCTTTGAAAGTCCTCCCCAGTGAGCACATAGAGTCCAGGTGTAAGGAGGCTAATTAGGCACCAGTATCTATCTCTACAGAGATGCCCCGCAAGGAGGGGCTCCTAGAAGGGGTGACAGCACTCAGACCCAACAGATGTGTCTGCAGCCACATCTGTCTGGCCAGGTTTTTCCTGTTTTTTTTTTTTTTTTTTTTTTTTTTTTTTTTTTTTTT
>NC_081568.1:146554849-146587104 GCF_022355385.1 Mustela nigripes
CTTTTTTTTTTTTTTTTTTTTTTTTTTTTTTTTTTTGCTTTTTAGCCCTTGAGAAATTAGCTTAGTGAGGACCTTGCAGCATGAGGCAGAGGACTCCAGCCTAACCTCGAAGCTCTTCCTGACATTGCCTCTGGAGGGGGCTGCAGATGCGATCACCTGGCCATTTGGACCCTCTTGAAGTGGAACTTCTCCACCCTGATGGTGTTAGAACGACCTGAGACCCTCAGAACTGGGGACACTCTGGACACCCCCCCACCCTGGATCATCACTGGAGAATCACTGAAGGGTGTCCCCTCAGCACTGTGAAACCTTGGAGTTCTAATCCACAGCCTGGGAGTGACTCCATTACTCGAGTCCCCACCTCGCTGGAGCACAGTGAGGTAGGGAAGGCCAAGGAGGCCCCTGCTATCAGGTGCAGCTCATGGCCAAATGCAAGATATTCCTCTAGGGGAACAGCTGTACCCAGGCTGCCCATTGACATCAACGGAGGAACTTTCCACAAATTTGCGGACCTCGGCCCAGAATAATTAACTCTGAATCACTGGCATTGGCCTCTGATCAAGGCCTCCTACTGATTCCACTGTAGCATCAGTCCTGGGAAGCTGTTCTACAGCCTACTTTGCTTCTAGGCACGATCCACGATTTCACGGAGCTTAGAGACCAGTGGGAGGGCTAAGAAGTTAACATGAAGTCCATGAAGTAGGAGGCCATTTTCAGGACTGGAGGACAGGCAGCACCTCTGAATGTCCCCACAGTACTAGTTGGGTCCTTCTGCCTGGGCTCTGATAGCCCCAGTAGGGGTCTGGATTCCCTGGAAGGTTCAATCTTAGATCCGTGGCCGCTCACCAGCGCCCTCTGGTGACCATGAAATCCACTCCCTTCTCACAAAGATCTGTTCAGAGCAGGAAGGCAGTATTTGTCAAAGGACTGAATCCTAATGTTCTTGACTAACCTTATTCATAATAGGAATGTGAATTGTTTTTGAGTGTAATGATGGTTTTCAAGAGAAAGCCTAGAGAAGCTGGGATCTATATCGGGAGGAAAGTTCATTTACAGTTCTTCAAGGAATGTGGAGAAACACGTTAAGACCACGTGACCTTGAAATACATGTATATCCGACACAAATACTGAGCTCCAGCTGCTTTAGTAGTCAGTATTAATATTGTAGGAGGATGAGGCCCAGAACTTCTAAGTGAAAGGACCATGCTGGCCTCCTGGAAAATGCTGAAGGCAGGATTGAAGGGCTGTCCTCTCTGATTTTCAAGTAGTTCCTTGAAGGTCAGTGAGCCTCTGGGCATGAACAGGAAAGCAGAGGGAGAAAGGCGGTTAGTTTCAAGGTCCTAGGAAGCTTACCTGCTCCCGGATACTTGGCTGCCTTGTGTCTCTCCTCTAATCCTGGCTACAGAGAGAAAGGGATGAATGTTGACTTGTCATTCCAAAGTTTATTCATGATCTTGGTCTTGGGCAGGGAAGGAGTCATGGGAACAGGGGCTTTACTAATTCCTTGTCTCCCCACTGGAGTCAGGATCCACGTTCCCAAGAATCTCAGAGCCTCCAGATCAGTTTCAGAGTGAGGAGAATTTGCGTCTTGCTTCTGAGGAGAGCTGGTAGCTTCTTCTCGGTGACCATTCAGGAGATGGGCTGGAAGATGACTAAGGAAGACTCAGGCTCTGGGTGCCTGGAGGGTCTCATCACACGTCACTTACTTGGCCCCCTGCACTTCTGATGGCCCTGGTCATGGTTGAAGTTGACACTCCTGAGCAGTGTCTGTGTCAGAGTGGTCTCAGTCAGAGCAGCCCCTGCATCCACTAGAGCTGGCGGTCCATGAATGTGACCCATCCCACAGGCTTCAGGTATGTGGCAAAGCAGCTGGTTCCAAAGATGGAAACACAGCTTGAATAGGTGACAGGCTTCATATCTTTCATGACCTTGTTCTAGTGCCCCTTTGGTTGTATGCTGACAGCCTTCTGGTTGTGACAGAACTCTGGGAGGTAGTAGGATTTCTGATGATGGACCTTGAATATGGGCCAGAGAGCTTTATTTGCCTTTTGCCTTAGTGAGGTTCTGGAACCACTTGCCAACTCTTCACACCCAAGTCTTCCAGTGCCAGCTGCTAAGCCCCAGCCATGGTGTGGGAGAGGGAGTGTCCAGGATGCTTCTCACTGCCCACAGGGAGGCTGCTTATGTGGGACTGAGCCCCAAGGTCCTGGGACATAGCCATGACTCAGCTCCCTTGCCCCTCAGGTGACAGCTGTTTCTGGAGGTCCTGGAAGTGTTCTGGTGGTAAGATTCCAGGGCTATCTGTGGACTGAGTCAGGCCCAACAAGGTCACTGTCCCATTTGGTTCATTCCAGATTTTGGGCCTTCATTCTCTTCTGGTATCCTCTTGCACCTGAGCTGGGCTCTAAGTGGAATACTGGGAGGGGAGTAGGCATACTCTGGTCTAGAGGGAAGATTGAAGTTCCCAGAGTCAGGGTTTCAAACACCTTTCAATGAAACAATTCACAAACCAAGTCGAAATTCCGTGTCTGTATATGTGAGGAACCAAGCACATAATCTACAAGTGTTTTTAGTTTGTTTCTAGCCTCTTCCTTTGGCCAGAATTGTCTCTAATGGGCATAGAAACCTCACCCATGATTGGTCGAGATGTGTAAGCCCAGTGATATCTCCTCTGTGGTTTTCAAAACCACCAGAAAACTTCTAACTGCCCCACCTGATTGAGTCAACCCAATCCACTGATGCTGTGGTTAACTCAAGGACTTAGGATTTGGGGGTACATGTCTTTAATCACGGGTGCCCCTAAGTGAGGGTTTCACTTGGTCCCCAAGAGAAGGTGTGCCTGATCACACGGTGGGCAGAGACTGCAGTTCATCCTTGGGCTCCATGCCCCCCACTGTAGAATGAAAGGATGGGGCATTGTCACAGATGGACACACCTGATTTCAGGATCCTTTCCTTGCTGAGGGTTTCCAGGCAAGTGGGAAGTGCAGAAACACCAGTGTGTATAGAACTGTGAGATTAGAAGGTGGTTCTTCACTCTGGAATTAGTTCTGGCATGAGGGGCTTTTCCCATGGACACCGGCAGTAGTGTCCTCAATGGCAATGCTGTGTGTCTTGTCCTTGGTGTTGAGACCAATGCTCCTTCAGTGGGTAATTGGTCACAGGAGCTTGTCTCTGGAGGGAGGGCCTCTGATCAGGGTGGTGGTGCTCTAGCTCATGGCACATGTGCCTGTACCCAAGGCTGTTGATGACTGATGTGTCATGTGTTGCCCAGGGCAGCAGATCCCAGTGTGACCCTCAGCCTAGGATTTAACATGCAGGTCAGAGGTTCTCAGCCAAAACCTTTCCCCAGGTGTAGATGTTCCTTCCTGCCCCAGGGGTGAGCAAATCTATGCCCACTCTGACCCATCAGGCAACTGAGTCCTCACCAAGTTTCTATTCTCCACAGGGAAAGAATTTCTTGCAGATACTCTCATCCCATTTGTTTTATTTTAGGTATTTTTAGGAAAGAGAGAAAAGGTCTGTGCATAAATGGTTGTACCTGACAAATTGTCAAAGATGAGCTTAGAATGTATATCCCCTTGAGTAGGATAGCTTTGGTCAACTTGTTAAGGGAGAAAGAGGCCTAAAATATAAAAAATCATGAAACTGTGCTATGGACTTGTACTGTAATGCAAGGATTGTCCACCAAAGTGAGAAGCAGCAGCTGTACAGAAATGGAAGGAATTAGGTCCAGAAACAGGACAGAAGAGCCATCTGATCCTCCAGACAGGAAAGGCTGAAGGCAGGATTCCAACTCCCTCTTCTTGGATGTGAAAGCCACCATGTTGGGTGTGGAGTTTCTGTGCAGGAAGATTTATGAGGAGAGAGGGGAGAATAAAGTGTCCTAGGGCACCAGGAAGTTGAGTTTTCTCCCTGTCCCTTGGTCTCTGCCGGGGTCTCAGGCACTAAAAAGAACTAGATGTGCTTTCATTCAATTACACAGCTTCTTTTTATTCTATTGGGTTTGGGGATAAGAAGGAGCCATGACCTCTTGGGTCAGGTGCAGTAGGCATCTGCATTCCAAATGCCTTAAAGTTCAGGTCTCAGCCTAGCCAGCAAAGATGGCTCATTGCCTCTGGGATTGGGTCTCTGGGGGAAGAGACAGGAAGTATACTTCCTCCATACAGGAAGTAGGGAGGGCTGGGTGTTGGGGTCCCACTGGGGACTTGAGAATGTTCATGTAGATCACAAGGGGGGTGAATATGATGAGGGAGCAGAAGGCTGGCTGAGGACAAAGCAAAAGACTGACACCTCGCAATCTCCCCCTCACTCCCACTACTCCTGTGTGGGACAAATGTGACATTCTTTAGGAATCTCCCAACTATCTTGATGTTAATGGCTTGCCAAAAGGGAAAAGACAACATTGATCAAGCCACAAGACCTCTGGTATCCAGGCACTTTGTAGGCCTTCTTTAGCATATGAAAGCTCCATTGAAACCTCCCTTTCCCCTAACTGCAGGGTACATAACCTGCCATCCCTCACAACCCCTCGGCAACAGCTCTCCCTGGCCCACCGGTCCTGTACCCGTGCTCTAATAAACCACCATTTTGCACCAAAGATGTCTCAAGAATTCTTTCTTGGTCATTGGCACCGGACTTCACCCCACCGAACCTCACCTGGATTCTAGAACTTCATCAAATGGACAGTGTCTCCTCCTAGGGAACATTTCCTGAATTCCCTTTAACCTTCACTCACAGCTTCAACTTGAGCAGGAATCTTGAAATCCTACATCATACATGTGGGTCATGAACTAGATGGTCTTTCCACAGTAGATGTCAAAATTCCAGGCAGGGAAGGTCCCTCCCAGGGTCAACAGCCGCAGTATTCTGATGGGGATCTGACTCTCACTGCCCCTTGTGTGCAGATCAAGTCTTCTTGTTTGGCTCTTCAGGACAGTGACTTTCTTTATGTCTACTTCACTGATCAGGCTGAATTTCCTCCATTGTCTGGGTTGCAGCGACACTGATCTTGTGCACCATGCTGTGTCCATCAAGCATGATTGGTCTCCGGAGCTCTCTGCTCTTGCCATGTTGGATGCATGCAGCCTTCAAATGCTCTTCATCCAACTGGCTCCTGCTCCTGCTTGAGGTGTCTGTTGCCTTGTGCATAAAGGCCTGTCAGAGAGGGACCCTCTGATAGGTGCTCTCGCCTTAGTCTGTCCTGGACCTCAGCTAACATCTAGCAAATCCCAGTGTTGTTCCTTGTCTCAGCTCCATGAGTTCATGGATTGTGTGTGCAAGTGAATTCAGCTGCAGGCAGCTTCCCAGTCCTGAAGCTTCTGTGGACTCCTCTTTTCAAAGGTCAGTCCCAGTGTTGGAGACCTCAGTACACGTGAATGGAGGTCCAGGGATTTATATTTTTGAAGCCTCTGTGTGACTTCAGCATGAAGCCTGGCTAGAGATCTAGAGATCTGCCGTGGGAACAGCATGCATTTTCATAAGCTCCCCCTGAGAACGGAGGCCTCCTTGGCCTTCTCCTACCTCTGCTTACTCCGGGAAGCTGGGATGTTCATGTTGAATTGCTGCTTCCAGTAGGCAAATGGGAGAAGAATGAGGCACAAACAAGTCAGCTACAAGAGAATGGGAGCAGGGGACAACAGTCAAAAAGACCACTGCACTGAGCAGCTCCACAGTCTCACTTTTATTAGATAGAAACAATAGCCAACAGAGGAACCAATGAAGGTCAAACATTAGTCACATGTCTTGTGGACAAACAAGAAGGAGGGTAAAGTTTATAGTTAAGCAAGCACATTCAAAGGACTCATCTAACTAACAATGGGCACTTCTGGGAAGAGAAAGGAGAGACAGTGGAAAAGGGAAGCGGGCGGTATTTCGTTCTGCCCTGAACGAGCCAGGCATCCCCAGCTGCTCAGCTTCATGGTCACATATCATCCTTTCCCCCTGTTGGGTCCCCATTGTTGGATCCCCCAATAATGGGTCCATGGTCAAAGGAGTGAGACTGATACAGAGCGAAGGTCAAGCAAAGCTTTATTTCGCACCAAGCATCAAGAATCAGACCAACCGTCAAACAGACCGGTCAGAGCCACCCCTTACAGAGAGGATGATGACCTCTCTCTGTTTCACAGACTAACTTTTATAAAGCAAAGGCCATGTGGTTGGGCCTGGCCACACACAGGTGGCCAATGAGATTGTAACACACAGAGAAAGCTGCACAGTCATGCTTGGTGAAAAATTGAATTACAATTTACCCTAGTAGACATTTGAACCAGCCTATCACCTTGGTCAGAATTGGTGCCCAAAAGGTGCCCAAAGGTCGGGGCCCATATTCCTTGGTAACTAGGGAGACAGTATGCACCCTCACTGATTGAATACCTCCACCTGGCCTGACCCACCCTTGTATTTGGACTTTGTTACCTGGGGCTGGTTTCCGGGACTTGTTTTTTTTTTTTTTTTTTGAAGATTTTATTTATTTATTTGACAAACAGAGGGATATAACAAGTAGGCAGAGAGGCAGGCAGAGAGAGAGGAGGGAGCAGGCTCCCTGCTGAGCAGAGAGCCCAATGTGGGACTCATCCCAGGACCCTGAGATTATGACCTGAGTGGAAAGCAGAGGCTTAACCCACTGAGCCACCCAGGCACCCCGGGGACTTGTTTTTAAGTAAGTTCCCCTGGGGGGCGGGGCAGAGTCAATTTAAGTTTTATAACAAAATGGCAGTTCAACCGGGATGGGGCCGTTCTGGCTGAATAGGCCCTTACACCCCAAAGATCTGCTGCCAGAATGTGTTTTTCTTAAGGCTGTATCTAAATGTGCTTGGTAACTAGTAGTAAAATCCTCCAGGGGTTATAGTTTAAGTAATACATAGTTCTCATCTACAAAACCAGTATTGAATGCAACTGCCCCTCAGAACCATCTGGAGAAGGCTTCCCAATGCAGAAGAGGAACCATTTTTCAGTGAGTCTGATGTGGTCTAGGCAGGGCCCAAGTAGCAGCAGTTCTGAAGGTCCTTGGTGGTTCTAATGTGTGTTCTGGGTGGAGAGGCCATTATGCATTTGGAGAGATGGAGTCTCTCCATCTGGATGGAGATGGGGATGGATGGCGTGGGAAAAATGATATTTTAAGACTCTAATGGGAAAATAAATTGAAGCAGAGAGAAATGGAGGGATGTACTGGTCGTGTAAACTCAAGTGTCTAAGAGGCTGCCGGTAGGTGAGGTGGGGCTGTGGTCCGGAAGCTCAGACACAAGGACCACCTGTGTGCTCAGGGACCACCCCCGCCCACCCCCTTAATTGGAGCCATGCCTTCCCCACTATAGACTCTTCAGCCATTTGGTGTCTGTGCTGCCCCCTGCTGGCAGCTGTCTCCTCCTGCAGGTCTCAGAGGGAAGCATGGGGACGAGGGGACTCTGAGTGGTCATCTTGGTCCTACCTTGGTCAGGCCAGCATTATGTTCACTCCTGACTCCTTCACACTTCATGATTTCTGATGGCATCAAGTTATCTCTTGGAAGCCTGGAGGTGGGAGGGGAATGCACCTAACAGGCTGCATATAGACACCCCTGGTACCAAGAAAAGGGCCCCCTGGCTCCGGTGCACCTGCAGTGTCTGTCTCCTGTGACCTGAAGGGGAGTCTTTGAAAGGCTTCCTAGATGAGCACCTAGTCCTGGTTTAAGGAGGCTTATTGAGGACCAGTATCTTCCTCCAGAGATGCCCCAGGGGGAGGGGCTCCCAGATGGGGTGACAGTACTTAAACCCAGCAGATGTGTCTGCAGCTGTCACCTTCGCGAGGTGGGGATCCTGGTGATCGGAGCTGAAATGATGTGGGGACTACCGACTGAGGATCAGTAGAGGTCTTTATTTCTTATGATCACTTCTTTTATACCTTCCACAAGATCTGATTACAAACAGGATATAGATTTATGTGCAGGGCGTGGGCTACATGTGAGCTGTGATTTACATGCAGGCGATCGAGGGAGACAAGTGAACAACAAAGATCATCTCTTATCTTTGAATGACAATGTCTCTTAGCTTTAAATGACAAGAGCAAGTTAAGGATTCTCCACACTTAACAGATCCATCTAAAGGAGGACGTGAAAACCCTCCAGGGATCCTCCCATGTTTATTGCGGGCATCATCCCAGGAAGACTGCTGCCCTCCATCTCCTGGAGTTTTCTCACAGGATTCTGCCTGACCCCAGTCATATTGGCGAGGATCTGGGTTGTGTCCAAGAGGAGTGGAAGGAGATTATAGATAAGCAAGATATGCCTGATCAAGGCAGTACAGGGTTTGTGGCTGAGTAAACACTGTAAGAGTGGGTTAGCATAAGTACAGCCATCTTAGCTTGGGCAGCCATCTCAGGCCCAAGGGCTGAACTTTCCCCTACTTTGCTTTAGTTCAGGGACCCCCACCCTGCTTTAGTTCTAAAAGTACCCCACCTGCAACACCCCGGCAGCAGCTAATCAGCTTAAACCTCTAGGGCGGCTAGGCAGTTGCACCACCAGGATCAGATGTTAAAGAGAGCTTATCTTACTAAACCGCCAGGGTGGCACAAGCCAAAAGTATGTATGGTCTCTGAAACAATGGAAAATTACTGTGAGTTGGATGTTTTGAAAATACTATATAAACTCTTGGCTTTGAGTGCTCGGGGTCCTTGTTGAAACCCGCTGTGCTGGGCATATACTTGGACCCCAGCTAGCTGGAAATAAACCTCGATGTGTGACTTGCATTATCGTGAGTGTCCTCTGTCCATTTGAGGGATGGTTGACTCTGGACATAACAACACATTTAAAGGAATCATCTGATTAACTGCAGTGATCTCCGGGGAAGGGGAGATAACAGAAAAAAGAAGCAGGCGGTGCTCCACCCTGAGTGGGCTGGGCGTTCCCAGCTGCTTGGCTTCAAGGCCGCCCATCATGCTCTCCCCCAGAGGCCTGTTGCTGGTACATGTTCAAGCATGTTTGGTTCAGTCCATTATTCTGAGGGACCATGAAAGTCTTTCTACTGCTGCAGTGTTTTCATCATCACGCTTCAAAAAATTAAGAGCAAATAAAAATTGTGCTAATATTTCTTGAGGAGGACCTTGTATTCCCCCCTTTTGTTTGTTAAACTGTGATTGTAATATTTGATTAGCCCACTATACAGTTCCTTGTCCTTGAGGATTATATGGGATGTCAGTGGAATGTTTAATATTCCATGACTTAAGGAAGGATTGTAGCTTATTGGAAACATAAGCGGGTGCCTTCTCGGTTTTTATAGCTTTGGGCATTCCCATGACCGCAAAGGCAGAGTGGAGATGTCTGATAACATGTGCAGCAGTTTCTCCTGTTGGGACTGTGGCCCATATGAAGCAAGAATGCATATCTATAGTAACATGAACAAAAGACTGTTTCCCAGATGAAGGGATAGAGCGACATCCACTTGGCATATTTCATTGGCTCTTTTGCTCTGTGGGTTGATGCCCGCTGGCTGTGTAGGCAGACTGATGGCAGCACAAGGGCAGGAGTGAAGGATAGAATTTGCTAGTTCTTTAGTGATAGGGAATTTGTGTCTAAGTTCTTTTGGTTTGTGTGTGAGTATAAAGAGTGAAAATCAGATGCTTCCGGAAAACCTGAGAAAATGAGAGAGTTGGCTATTTCATTTCTTCAGTTAATTGGCTAGGAAGGCCACTATGACTTTGGATGTGTGTGGCATAAAAAGGGGCAGAACATTGATGAATAAGGGATTGTAAATTGAAATAGTGAGTGAAGGGAGACATCATATGTAGAAATAGTAGCAGTTTCAATGTGCTGTAAAACACACACTGTATATAAAGAATCAGATAACTAATTAAATGCAGAAGGAACATCTTGAAACAATGTAATAACTGCCATTAATTCTGATTTTTGTGCTGAGCGGCCTTCTGTAGATATAATTTTTGAGGTCGGACCATAATAACAAGATTTTCCTTTGATGGAGCCATCAGAAAAGGAAATAGGAACCTCCGTTAGTGGGTTTTTAGAGGTAATTTTAGGTAGCACAAAAGCAGTGTGCTTTGGTATACCCTGCCTATCCACAATTAAAGCACTGGCCTTTAAATTTGCCCGTAGTTAGAGCAACCATTACTTGGGCTAACTTCAGCTTTGTAAGTCCCTGTTCCCACTCCTTGACATAACTTAATAGAATCTGTTAACGTTCCTTTGTGCTTAAAGGTGCTATCAGTTTTTTTGCAATCAGAATTGGCATTTTCATATGCCAAGAGCTGAAGAATGGTGTTGTTCTACCCGAGTTTTTGCATCTGAGAGACCACGAAGGAGCCAACACAGATGCAATCACACGAGGATTTATTTAACAAGCTTAAGCTTGGGCCCAAGTATACCTGACACAGCAGAGTAGGGACTTGGACCCTGAGCTTAGTTAAGGCAAGGGTATTTATGGGTTTCTGTTATTAAAGCAGGGTGGGGATTCCTGTTACTAAAGCAGGGTTGGGGTCTCTGGAACCAAAGCAGGGTGGAGGTTCTTGTTACTAAAGCAGGGTGGGGGTCCTTAGAACTAAAGTAAAGTAGGGGAAAGTTCAACCCTTGGGCACAGGGGTCTGAGATGGCTGCCAGAGCTAAGATGGCTGTACCTATGCTAAGGCTAAACCTGATGTAGGATGGCCTTAATTTTTCTTGGCCTCCGCATTTCCCCCTCTCAGAGGAACCTAAGGAAGGACCCTATCATGGGTCCAGGCTGGTCTCAGCAACAAGGTCCCATGATTGGTATTGCTGTCTGAGTACCATGAGCTGAACTATAGTGACTCTGTCTTTGACAAAAGTAAGCAAAATTAGTGGGGTAAGTGAGAATGGCGCAGTCTTAGCTTTAGGGGATTTGTCCTTGTCTGGCTGACTTTTCCATTCTGGGACGAAGTCTTTGAGAACGGCGTGTGGGTCAGCTGGCCGAATGTGGGTGTAGTGGACCCAGGGAGTAATCCCGTCGACCTTGAGAGCGGTGGGGGTGGTCAGGATCACGGTGTAGGGTCCCTTCCAGCGTGGTTGAAGTGTCTGGTGTTGGTATCTCCGGATGTACACCCAGTCACCTGGCTGATATTGATGGGGGTCTGGGGGTGGCCCAGTTTTGTAAAGGGCCCTCAGCTTAGGCCACACCTGTGCATGGGTTCATTGTAACATTTGGAGGGAGAAAAGGGGTTCGTGATCATCAAACTCAGCAAGCACCTCAGGTTTTAAATTGGGAATAATAGGTGGAGGAATACCGAACATGATCTCGTAAGGAGTAAGTCCCATCTTATATGGGGAGTTTCGCGAAGGGGAGGAGAGTCACCCAATCCCCGCCAGTCTCCAAGGCTAATTTAGTCAAGGTCTCTTTTAATGTTCTGTTCATCCTCTCTACTTGTCCTGACCTTTGGGGCCTATACGCACAATGTAATTTCCAATCTGCCCCAAGTACTAGTGCCACTCCCTGTGTTACCTTAGAGACGAATCCCGGTCCGTCGTCTGATCCAATCTTAACAGGAAGACCGTACCTCGCTAAGATGTCTTCCAGCAGTTTCTTGGTCATGGTCTGTGCAGTTTCATGTTTGGTGGGAAATGCCTCTGTCCATCCTGAAAAAGTATCTACAAATACCAGTAAGTACCTGTATCAGTATTTTCCAGGTTTTATCTCGGTGAAGTCCACTTCCCTGTAGGCTCCTGGATGGTCCCCCTGGAGCCGGGTGCCCGCGTTAGATCCATGGGCGGTGGCATTAGTTAATTGGCATGCATGGCAGCTTGCCACAGTCTGTTCAATCTCTGATCGGGAGTCTTGGATAGTGATCTTTGCATGTTGCACCAAGTCTTCCTTTTTTTTTTTTTTTTTTTTTGTTCCCATGTGTGTACTCCTGTGCATTTTGGAAAGGAGTCGCCGTCCCAGTTCCTCTGGTAGGATTATGCTGCTCTCTGCAGCTCTCCACCAGCCATGTAGGCATTGTGTCCCAGGCAGACGCCTAATCCATTGTAAGTCTGCGTCAGTGTAGTTGGGGTTGTCTGGCAAGCTTGGTGCTCCTGGATCAGGCAGTGTGGTCACTAAGACATGATCCACTGAAAAAGCTGCCTCTGTTGCCTTTAAGTCGGCCAGCCTATTTCCCCTGGACACTGGTGTGTCTGCTTTTGGATGTCCTAGGCAATGGATAATGGCCAGTGTCTTAGGCAGCCAGAGGGCCCTTAGGACCTCAAGGATTTCTGCCTTTTTTTTTTTTTAATTCTTAAATTTTTAAATAAACATATAATGTATTTTTATCCCCAGGGGTACAGGTCTGTGGATCGCCAGGTTTACACATTTCACAGCACTCATCATAGCACACACCCTCTCCAATGTCCATATTCCCACCAACCTCTCCTGTCCCCCCTCCCTCCCAGCAACCCTCAGTCTGTTTTTTGAGATTGAGTCTTTAATGGTTTGTCTCCCTCCCGATCCCACCTTCTTTCATTTTTTTCTTTTCCTACCCCCAAACCCCCCACATTGAATCTCCACTTCCTCATATCAGGGAGATCATTTTATAATTGTCTTTCTCTGATTGACTTATTTCGCTAAGCATTATACCCTCTAGTTCCATCCATGTCGTTGCAAATGGGAAGATTTCGTTTCTTTTGATGGCTCCATAGTATTCCATTGTGTATATATACCACCTCCTCTTTATCCATTCATCTGTTGATGGACATCTAGGTTCTTTCCATAGTTTGGCTATTGTGGACATTGCTGCTATAAATTCAGGTGCCCGTGCCCCTTCAGAGCACCACGTTTGTATATTTAGGATATATACCCAGTAGTGCAATTGCTGGGTCATAGGGTAGCTCTATTTTCAGTTTTTTGAGGAATCTCCACACTGTTTTCCAGAGTGGTTGCACCAGCTTGCATTCCCACCAACAGTGTAGGAGGGTTCCCCTTTCTCCGCATCCTCGCCCGCATCTGTCATTTCCTGACTTGTTAATTTTAGCCATTCTAACTGGTGCGAGGTGGTATCTCATTGTGGTTTTGATTTGTATTTTCCTGATGCCAAGTGATGTGGAGCACTTTTTCATGTGTCTGTTGGCCATCTGGATGTCGTCTTTGCAGAAATGTCTGTTCATGTCCTCTGCCCATTTCTCGATTGGATTATTTGTTCTTTGGGTGTTGAGTTTGCTAAGTTCTTTATAGATTTTGGACACTAGCACTTTATCTGATATGTCATTTGCAAATGTCTTCTCCCATTCTGTCAGTTGTCTTTTGGTTTTGTTAACTATTTCCTTTGCTGTGCAAAAGCTTTTGATCTTGATAAAATCCCAATAGTTCATTTTCGCCCTTGCTTCCCTTGCCTTTGGTGATGTTCCTAGGAAGAAGTTGCTGCACTTGAGGTCAAAGAGGTTGCTGCCTGTGTTCTCCTCAAGGATTTTGATGGATTCCTTTCTCACACTGAGGTCCTTCATCCATTTTGAGTCTATTTTCATGTGTGGAGTAAGGAAATAATCCAATTTCATTTTTCTGCATGTGGCTGTCCAATTTTCCCAGCACCATTTGTTGAAGAGGCTGTCTTTGTTCCATTGGACATTCCTTCCTGCTTTGTCGAAGATTAGTTGACCATAGAGTTGAGGGTCTATTTCTGGGCTCTCTATTCTGTTCCATTGATCTATGTGTCTGTTTTTGTGTCAGTACCATAGTGTTTTGATGATGACAGCTTTGTAATAGAGCTTGAAGTCTGGAATTGTGATGCCACCAACTTTGGCTTTCTTTTTCAATATTCCTTTGGCTATTCGAGGTCTTTTCTGGTTCCATATAAATTTTAGGATTATTTGTTCTATTTCTTTAAAAAAATGGATGGGATTTTGATAGGGATTGCATTAAATTTGTAGATTGCTTTAGGTAGAATAGACATTTTCACAATATTTATTCTTCTAATCCAGGAGCATGGAACATTTTTCCATTTCTTTGTGTCTTCCTCAATTTCTTTCATGAGTACTTTATAGTTTTCTGAGTATAGATTCTTTGCCTCTTTGGTTTGGCTTATTCCTAGGTATCTTATGGTTTTGGGTGCAATTGTAAAAGGGATTGACTCCTTAATTTCTCTTTCTTCTGTCTTGTTGTTAGTGTAAAGAAATGCAATTGATTTCTGTGCATTGACTTTATATTCTGACACTACTGAATTCCTGTACAAGTTCTAACAGTTTTGGAATGGAGCCTTTTGGGTTTTCCACATATAGTATCATATCATCTGCAAAGAGTGATAGTTTGACTTTGCCGATTTGGATGCCTTTAATTTCTTTTTGTTTGATTGCTGAGGCTAAGACTTCTAGTACTATATTGAATAGCAGTGATAATGCTAGTGATAATGGACATCCCTGCCATGTTCCTGACCTTAGAGGAAAAGCGTTCAGTTTTTCTCCATTGAGAATGAAATTTGCAGTGGGTTTTTCATAGATGGCTTTGGTAATATTGAGGTACGTGCCCTCTTTCCCTACACTTTGAAGAGTTTTAATCAGGAAGGGATGGGGCACTTTGTCAAATGCTTTTTCAGCATCTATTGAGAGGATCATATGGTTCTTGTTCTTTCTTTTATTAGTGTATTGTATCACATTGATTTGTGGATGCTGAACCAGCCTTGCAACCCTGGAATAAATTCCAGTTGGTTGTGGTGAATAATCCTTTTAATGTACTGTTGAATCCTATTGGCCAGTATTTTGGTGAGAATTTTCGCACCTGTGTTCATCGAGGATATTGGTCTGTAATTCTCTTTTTTTACGGGATCCTTGTCTGGTTTTGGGATCAAGGTAGTGCTGGCCTCATAAAATGAGTTTGGAAGTTTTCCCTTCCATTTCTATTTTTTGGAACAGTGTCAGGAGAATAGGAATTAATTCTTTAAATGTTTGGTAGAATTCCCCTGGGAAGTCGTCTGACCCTGCACTTTTGTTTGTTTGGAGATTTTTGATGACTGTTTCAATCTCCTTACTGGTTATGGGTCTCTTCAGGTTTTCTATTTCTTCCTGGTTCAGTTGTGGTTGTTTATATGTCTCTAGAAATGTATACATTTCTTCCAGGTTGTTGAATTTGTTGGTGTAGAGTTGCTCATAGTATGTTCTTATAATTGTTTGTATTTTTTTGGTGTTGGTTGTGACCTCTCCTCTTTCATTCATGATTTTATTTATTTGGGTCCTTTCTCTTTTCTTTTTGATATGTCTGGCCAGGGGTTTATCAATCTTATTAATTCTTTCAAAGAACCAGCTCCTAGTTTTGTTGATTTGTTCTATTGGTTTTTTTGGTTTTTATTTCATTGGTTTCTGCTCTGATCTTTATGATTTCTCCTCTCCTGCTGGGTTTAGGCTTTCTTCGTTGTTCTTTCTCCAGCTCCTTTATATGTAGCGTTTGGTTGTGTATTTGAGACCCTTCTTGTTTCTTGAGAAAGGCTTTTACCACTATATATTTTCCTCTCAGGACTGCCTTTGTTGTGTCCCACAGATTTTGAACAGTTGTGTTTTCATTATCATTTGTTTCCTTGAATTTTTTCAATTCTTCTTTAATTTCCTGGTTGACCCATTCATTTTTTAGAAGGATGCTGTTTAGGCTCCATGTATTTGGGCTCGTTCCAAATTTCCTCTTGTGATCAAGTTCTAGCTTCAGAGCATTGTGGTCTGAAAATATGCAGGAAATGATCCCAATCTTTCAATACCGGTTGAGACCTGATTTATGACCCAGAATGTGGTCTCTTTTGGAGAATGTTCCATGTGCACTAGAGAAAAATGTGTATTCCGTTATTTTGGGATGAAATGTTCTGAATATATCTGTGATGTCCATCTGGTCCAGTGTGTCATTTAAGACCTTTATTTCCTTGTTGACCTTTTGCTTAGATGATCTGTCCATTTTAGTGAGGGGAGTGTTAAAGTCCCCTACTATTATTGTATTATTGTCGATGTGTTTCTTTGATTTTGTTATTAATTGGTTTATATAGTTGGCTGCTCCCATGTTAGGGGCATAGATATTTAAAATTGTTAGATCTAGTTGGACAGACCCTTTGAGTATGATATAGTGTCCTTCCTCACTTCTTATTATAGTCTTTGACTTAAAATCTAATTGATCTAAGGATTGCCACCCCAGCTTTCTTCTGATGTCCATTAGCATGGTACATTGGTTTCCACCCTCTCACTTTAAATCTGGAGGTGTCTTCGGGTCTAAAATGAGTTTCTTGTAGGCAACATATTGATGGGTTTTGTTTTTTTTTTTTTAATCCATTCTGATACCCTGTGTCTTTTAATTGGGGCATTTAGCCCATTTACATTCAGCGTAACTATTGAGAGATATGAATTTAGTGCCATCGTACTGCCTGTAAGGTGACTGTTACTGTATATTGTCTCTGTTCCTTTCTGATCTACTACTTTAAGGGTTTATCTTCATTTAGATGACCCCTTTCAATATTTCCTGTAGAGCTGGTTTGGTGTTTGCAAATGCTTTCAGTTTTTGTTTGTCCTGGAAGCTTTTTATCTCTCCTTCTATTTTCAATGATAGCCTAGCTTCAACGATAGTATTCTTGGCTGCATGTTTTTGTCATTTAGTTCTCTGAATATATCATGCCAGTTCTTTCTGGTTTGCCAGGTCTCTGTGGGTAATTCTGCTGACAATCTAATGTTTTTACCCTTGCATGTTACAGACTTCTTTTCCCAGGCTGCTTTCAGGATTTTCTCTTTGTCGCTAAGACTTATAAATTTTACTATCAGGTGACGAGGTGTGGACCTATTTTTATTGATTTTGAGGGGCGTTCTTTACATCTCCTGGATTTTGATGCTTGTTCCCTTTGCCATATTAGGGAGATTCTCTACAATAATTATCTCCAATATACCTTATGCTCCCCTCTCACTTTCTTCTTCTGGAATCCCAATTATTCTAATGTTGTGTCGTCTTACAGTGTCACTTATCTCTCAAATTCTCTCCTCATGGTCCAGTATTTGTTTTTCTCTCTTTTGCTCAGCTTTTTTATTCTCTGTCATTTGGTCTTCTATGTCACTAATTCTTTCTTCTGCCTCATTTATCCTAACAGTAAGAGCCTCTGTTTTTTGTTTCTCTAATATCTTCTATGCCTTTTTTGAGCCTGGCTAGAACCTTGAGAATCGTCATTCTGAACTCTAGATCTGTCATATTACCAATGTCCATATTGATTAGGTCCCTAGCCTTCAGTACTGCCTCTTGTTCTTTTTTTTTGTGGTGAGTTTTTCCACCTTGTCATTTTGTCCAGATAAGATTTGCTTTCTCCTCCTCTGGAATTCCGCTGTTCTCCTTGGCGAGTAAAGTTGGTCTTGGCTGGGTTTCTTGTTGATCTTCTGGGGGAGGGGCCTGTTGTAGTGATTCTCAAGTGTCTTTGCCCGAGGCAGAATTGCACCGCCCTTACCAGGGGATAGGCTGAGTAATCCGCTCGGGTTTGCTTTCGGGAGATTTTGTTCCCTGAGCGCTTTGGTAGGGTTCCAGAGGATGGGAATGAAAATGGCAGCCTCCCAATCTCTGGCATGGAGGAGCTGAGAGCTCCGGGTCCCGCCCCTCAGTGCTCCTTCAGAGAAAAGTGCCCAACCACCCCATCTCCCTAGCCTCTGGTCGCGCTTGGAGAAAGGTGCTCGGTGGCTTCTGTCTCCTTGGCCTCCAGCCGTGTACTTGGAGAAAAGTGCTCAGTCATTCCATCTCCCTGGCTTCTGGCTGCGCTCTGAGCTCACCCAGCCTGTGCCCGGTTCAAGGTAACCCGACCTGAGAGCTCATTCCTCGGCTTTGTCGCTGTAGCTGGCTTCCCCACTCTAATACCTGCGAGCTCTGCGACACTCAGACAGCCCTGGTCCTTCTGTGACTCTGTGGGACCTGGGGCCACACTGACCCCGCGTGGGCTTCACCCCGGTTTAGCCTCTGGAGTGATGTCCCTCAGTGGAACAGACTTTTAAAAGTCCTGATCTTGTGCTCTGTTGCTCCACTGCTTGCTGGGTGCTGGCCCCTCCCCCCGCGGTCTATCTTCCCGTCACTTTGGATTCACTTCTCCGCAGGTCCTACCTTTCAGAAAGTGATCGATTTTCTGTTTCTAGAATTGTTGCTCTTCTCTCCAACTTCCTGTTGGATTTGTAGGTGTTCGCAATGGTTAGATAAGCTATCTAGCTGATCTCCTACTACCTGATGTCGTCTCAGCCTGCTACTTCTCCGCCATCTTGACTCCTCCCCCTGCCTTGTTTTTAATAGTCTTTCCTTCAGCTGTTAAGAGTCCTCTTTCTCTATAAATGGCTCTGTGGATGTGGGCTGTGGCAAAGGCGTACCTGCTATCAGTATAGATGTTTATCCGCTTGCCTGCTCCCATTGTTAGCGCCTTGGTTAGCACAATCAGTTCTGCACATTGGGCAGATGTCCCAGCCGCCAATGGTTCCACCCAGACAGTTTCTGTCTCTGCGGCCACAGCTGCCCCTGCATACCTGATTCCTTCCTGGACAAACCTACTGCCATCTGTATACCAGGTGTCATCTGCATTCGGCAGCAGTTGGTCCTGGAGATCAGCTCTGACTCCATGCACCTGAGCTAGGATTTCTTGGCAGTCATGGGGGGGGGGTTCCCCATCATGGTTAGGGAGCAGTGTTGCTGGGTTTAGGGCTGTTGGCGCCTGGAACAAAATTCTAGTAGGGTTCATAAGCAAGCTCTGGTAATGGGTCATTGCTGATCCATCAGTCCAGGGGTTGTTTGAGTACCCCATCAATGGCATGTGGGGTAGTGACATATAGTTCCTGCCCCATAGTCAGCTTATCTGCATCTTTAACCATGGTGGCCACTGCAGCAATAATTTTTAAACATGGAGGCCATCCAGCGGCCACGGCATCTAATTTCCTTGAGAGATGTGTCACTGGTCTCTTCCAGGGGCCCATGTATTGAATTAGGACTCCCTTTGCCACCCCTTCCTTTTCATTCACGTAAAGATGGAAGGGCTTAGTTAGATCAGGCAGCTATTGCTTGAAGAAAGTCCTTGGTGCCTTGTAGGCATGTTTTCTGGTCCTCTGCTGCCAACAGGATATCATCTACGTATTGTAATAGAGTCAGATTAGGGTGTTTGGCACAGAACTCACCTAAGTCTTCGTGCAGTGCCTCGTCGACGATGATGGGCAAATTCTTGAATCCTTGCGGTAGTCGAGTCCAGGTGAGTTGGCCATTGATGTCCTTCTCCAGGTCTGCCCATTCAAAAGCGAAGAGGTCTTGGCTCTTTGGGGCCAAGGGCAAGCTGAAAAAGGCATCCTTTAGGTCTAGCACTGTATACCAAGTCTTGTGTGGGGGCAAGGTGGAGAGGAGGGTGTAGGGGTTTGGGACTATAGGGTGCATGTCCATCACCCATCAGTTAACTTCCCTCAAGTCCTAGACCAGTCTATAATCATTAGTGTGGCTTTCGTACTGGCAGCAGGGGAGTGTTCCATGCTGACTGACAAGGCCACAGTATGCCTGAGTCTAGAAGTCGCCGGCTGTGTGGGGAAATCCCCGTCCATGCTGTGAGGGGCATGGGGTATTGGCGGACTCTGACTGGTTCTGCTCCTGGCTTTAGTTCAATGTATATTGCTGGCCAATGTTGGGCCAATCCCATTCCCCCGGTTTCTGCCCCTGCTTGGGGAAACTTCTTCTCCTGAAGCCAGCTTCTTGAGACGTCTTTGTTTTTCATGTGAGTTATCCATGGTCATGGCCAGTAGGATCTTAGCCAGGTTCCAAGTCTGATGGTCACTTATCCTAGCCTGTTGCTCCTCCAGGGTCTCTCTGTTATTGTAGACTCTTTCTGCCACCACTATCAGATCCTATAGGCTCTTCTCTCCTAGTCTTTCTACCCTCTGTAATTTCCTTTTAATGTCCAGAGCGTCTTGGTTAACAAAAGCCATAATTATGGCAGCTTTGGTCTCTGGGGCCTCTGGATTCATAGGGGTGTGCTGTCTGAATGCCTCTATTATCCTTTCTAGGAATGCTTCCAGACTCTCATCTTTACCCTGTTTTACATCATATACCTTGGCCAGATTGGTAGGCTTGCATGCTGCAGCCTTGAGACCTGCCATTAGAGTCTCGCGGTAGACCCGGAGCCTCTCCTTACCTTCTGCCAAGTTGTAGTCCCAAGTGGGGCAAGACAAGGGGAAAGCTGCATTTATAAGATCAGAGTTCTGAGTTGGCTGTCTGTTGTCATCCAGGATGGACTTCCGGGCATCCATCTGTATTTTCTCTCTTTTCTCAGTGGTAGAGAGAACCTACAAGAGCTGCTGACAGTCATCCCAGGTGGGCTGTTGGGTGAAAAGAACAGTATCCAAAAGACCAATCAGATCTTTTGGTTTATCGGAGAACTTTGCATGTTGGGTTCTCCAGTTGTATAAATCACTAGTAGAGAATGGCCAATATAACATGGGCTGTCCCCCTGTTTCATTGGGGGGTCCCATGGTGCGGAGGGGAAGGACAACGGAATCGGCTGGTCCCAGGTTTGAGGCTGGGGCCGCTGCATGGGTCCGTCCACATGTCCCTGCTGCCGGCCCATGCATGGGGGCCCCTCCATCTGGGAGGGGGAGCAGCACTCCCTTGACAGCCCCTGATGCCTCTACTGGAGGAGATGGGGGTGGGGAGACCTGGTAGGGCGGCAGTAAAATCAGGTCCTCCGTGGGAGTGTCCTGGAAGACCAGGTAAAGTGGAGTCTTTGGTTTGGACTCTGCTTTCTTGTTAAACTTAGGAGTTGGTTTCTGCAAGGCCAGGATCTTGGGTGTAGGTCCTGCTTCAGGAGGGAGAAAAGGTTTAGACAGGAGGGAGGATTCTCTATCATGTCTTGCCAGACCAGTATATAAGGTATTTGGTCAGGGTGGCCGTGTGGTTTTTCTCTGAAGATGACGGCCTTAACCTGTAGGATAATAGGCAGTTGAAAGGTTCCCTCCTGGGGCCATTTTACATTAAAAGCTGGCCACTCAGACATGCATAAAGTCCGAAACTTTCCCTTTTGTATGTCTGTGCTCAGATTATAAGCTCTCTCCCTGACGTCTGAGAAGTGGTTAATCATCAGGGACAGAGGGGTAGTCTGTGTCTGTCCCATCACGCCTTCAGTCCACAACAAGGCACATACACTTACAACAATTAACAAGAACACACTCACACAGACAAACGATCCGGCGTGGCTGCGAAGACAATACTGAAAGGAAGTTAAGGTAGAATCTGACTGCAACAGCAGCCAGCTCTCTTCACAGATGAGGATCTTGTCCTCCAGGCGGGGATAAGGGACGCCTCTTCCAAAAATTCCCATAAACTTAACAACCAGCACAACAGACAAAATTCCCATACATTTAACAAACAGTATAACTGACAACAAGAACAAGACACCTGATCGCCTAGGGGGACTTGAACCCCCTGGCTGCCTTGGGGGACCACAAACCCACTGGTGACTGCTTAAGGGGACTCTAACCCACTGAAATGGTGGGGGACTCGAACCCCCTGGTGACCGCCTAGGGGGACTCTAACCTTCTGAAGCGGCAGGGTACTCGACCCCCCTGTGGGGGCAAGGGACGTCTCCCAAGACCCCCTGTTGATGGCCCAACATGCGTCCGCTTGAGCCTGTGTCGACCCAGATACAAGTTGGAATTCCTACGGGTAAAAATGCAGATTGGAGCTTTCAAAGTATGCGCGCAAATAGATTAAAACGAGTGCACTCACCAGCTAGCTCAAGACACTCCGGGTTGGGGTCCTGGAAGTCTCCCAGATCTCGGTGGGACTGCGAATGTTGTATCCGAGTATTCACGTCTGAGAGACCACCAAAGAGGCAACACCGATGCAATCACATGAGGATTTATTTAACAAGCTTAAGCTTGGGCCCAAGTATACCCAACACAGTGGAGTAGGGTCTTGGACCCCGAGCTTAGTTAAGGCAGGGGTATTTATGGGTTCCTGTTACAAAAGCAGGGTGAGGGTCTCTGAAACCAAAGCAGGGTGGGGGTTCTTGTTACTAAACAGGGTGGGGGTCTCTGGAACCAAAGCAGGGTGGGGTTCTTAGAACTAAAGTAAAGTAGGGGAAAGTTCAGCCGTTGGGCACAGGGGTCTGAGATGGCTGCCGGAGCTAAGATGGCTATACTTATGCTAAGGCTAAACCTGAGGGGGGATGGCCTTAATTTTTCTCAGCCTCCACACAGCCTGTTTTGACTTTTTCAGTAATTTAAAGGGAAATGGTCATGTATGGCTTCATAAACACCATTGGGATTGTTTGGATCACATCTTGGAGCTATATATTCCCTAATAGTAACTGGGAAATTAAAATGGAAAGTATTTAGAGCTCCTGTTCGTTTTGCCCTAATGAGGCCTTTTTGAATGGCATTTCTCCCTCTTTTCATTACATGGCACCCTCTCCCAAGATGGTGGAGTGGATGGCCGTGGCACAGTAACAGTTGCTCCCTCCTTTTGTTCTATTATTGGAGGAGGTAGAGGAGGGAATTCCTCTCCTATAACTTCCTTTACAATAACCTTAGTAATCTCTCTTCCCTCTGGAATGGAATACTCAGTTTCTTCCTTCTTAATTCCTCCTGAACATTCATTATCACTCTCTGAATCAAGGGTTGGGAAGGGCTCCAGAATAGAGTGAATAAGGGTCCAAGTAGACCATATAGTAATTGGAATTGGTTTTCCTTTAACATGTAAAAGTTTCAACTCATGATCTACTTTTTCCCATGTTTCTAAGTCCGAAGTCCCTAACCTAATGTAGGGAACCAGGAGCAGTGTTCTTTGATTTCCTTTAAAAGCTCCAAAAGTTGGCCCTTGCTGAATTTTGCTCCTCCTTCCTTTAGGAGCTGTCTCAATAAACATATGTAAGGGCAACATTGGTCTGTGCTCTCTGTATTCCCCATACCCTGAGAAAAGTACCCACAACTCAACAGCGGGAGTTAGACACAGCTGTGCAAAAACTCACGTTGGGGTTTCTTCTCCAGTTTTGATTCAGGTCCCTGTTAAGGCGCCACTTGCCACTTCCTGACGGCGCATGGGAGAAGAATGAGGCACAAACAAGTCAGCAGCAAGAGAAAGGAAGCAGGGGTCGAGCGTTGAGAAGACTGTCTCCAGGAACAATTCTTCACTTTCCTATTTATTGGAAAGTAGATAACAATTAACAAAGAAGCCTAAGTAGGTTGTACACTAACCATAAGTCTTGTAGAAGAAAGGGGGAATATACATTAACCATGAGTCTTATACATAGGTAAGAAGAAAGGCAGAATATGCCTTGTCACATAGTGCATAACTTATAGTTGAGGAAGTACATTCAAAGGGATTATCTGATTAACTGCAGGTGATCTCTGGGGAAGGGCAGATAACAGAAAAATGAAGCAGGCAGTGTTCTGCCCTGAGCTGGCCGGGCATTCCCGGCTGCTGGGCTTCCATGATGTCTATCATCCTCTCCCACAGAGAGGCCTGTTGCTAGTATGTTTTTCTTAAGGCTGTATTTAAGCATGCTTGCCTGACTAGTACAATTTCTTGTGGATTATATTTTAAGAAGTACATTGTTCTGAGGGACCCTCTTCTTAACTTCTCAAACCCTTTCCCAGCCTGTGGACCCAAGGAACTCCCTATTGGATGAAGAAACTCTTTATCCCCTCTATGGACTCCTTGTCTACTTGTGCTTCTGAAAGGAGCTGCACACCAGTGTCTTACTTCTTGGTCCAGCACTAAATCCAGGTCTAGCTCCCTTTCCTGACGTGTTATGTTCCTTGTCCCGTGGTATACTAGTTGTGGATGGCACACCATCTTTAATGACTTCTAGAACAATCTGCTTCTGGAGGTTTCTTTGCCAGATCCTTGTTATCCTCCATGTTGACTTTCATGGAGCTAGGATCCTGCCTCAATGAAAGAAGGAATGTGGGTGAGCTGGCTGATGATGGTGTCACCTGTGTTCAGTGTGGACTAGGCCTCTGTCTTGGGGCAATTAGCCTTGCTGTAGGTAGGGGCACTGGGGATGGCTGAGGAAGCACTCTATTCCTCCTGGTCCAGAAGGACCATATAGCCCAGAAGGACCAGGTCATTCCTGTCCCCAGTGTGGCTCCTGGAGAGTAAACTCTGGGGCCTAGAAATGTTTTAAATTCCACCTTCTGTTCAGGATCCATATCTTACTGCATTTGCTCCTGTGGATTTTCCATCAAGTTCTTCCCCCCACCACTGCCCCTCATTCAGTTTCCTGGAAATCCTACTTTAGACCATTGGAAGCAAAGCAAAATAGAATATTTTGAATTAATTGCAAAATGAGTCTCAATCACAGTCCTTAACTTCACCACAGAAGAAAGCCAGTGTTAATTAATGAAACGACAGTGTCCAAGTCCCAACAAGCAAAAGGATGGATGGTGATTGTATCTCAAACAGCAGGCACACAACCCACTACAAGCAGACAATGGGAAATGACAGAGGAGGAAATCTGAGAAGAACTTGAAAGCATCTGATAAACAGACTTTAAACAGATTGCTGTGGTGAAGCATTTAGGGAGAGTCTGAGCACAGAACATATGATAAGAACCATAATCAGGACCTAAATTCAATATTGGAGATGCACAATAGAATGAGGGAGCTCACAGATCAGAGCAGACACAAAGGCCCCTTAACATCAGGATTGTTGCCAGAACAGCCCAGGAAGGCTTTCAGGAGCATCATGTAGCAGCCCCCTGCACTGGAGCCTGAGTGCTGAGTCTATTCCCAGCTCAGAAGAGCAGCTGGATCAAGGAGGCCACCACCCTGCTCTGTGAATACTATCTAGAAGGCCTGTCTCAAGGATCCAATACTTCCCTATCTGTAAAATAGAAAAGTGTATGGCATGTATTTCTCAGCTGGGAAAATGCTCGTGTAATGAAATGAAAGACCCTCTACTTTTCATTGACACTCAAGAAGCTGCCTCCTGGACTGGCCTCCTTTTTCATTCTTGAGTCTGCCTTTTAATCCATTTCTTGGCAGCAACTAGGCTGCATCCAGGACTCAGAGGTGGCAGTTCTATGTTTTGCTGGAAGTTTGGGAGTCAGAAGGTCCCAAGTGTAGAAATGAGTTTATTGTCTTCTGTGTCTGGCTGTTTCTGGTGCAAATGGACATCTTGCCACTACTGAAGGGCTTGGGTATGATTTAGACTTGTCCCACATAGAGTGGCCAATCAGCTCACAGGAGGACAATTCTCTCCAGAACCAGTGTCTTGTCCTGGGCATCAAGAACTCCATTCCAGTGAGAGGGTCTGTGATGAATCTCAGCACTCCCACTTGCCCTGATCTGGGCCCTCCTTTACATTCTCCTGAGTCCTGGCATCTTGCACTGCAAACGAAGAACACTTCTGTCTCACTCCCTTGATAGGGCAATCCAGGAATCATGTGGTTAATTTAAGAACTGGGGACTTGAGTTGCATCTGGGGAAGAGATAGGAAATGGGTGTGGAAGTACCATGGAGGGCTGGGGGTGCAAGGGTCCTTTTGGAGACCACAGGATGTTCCATGTGGATCACATTTCTGGGGCCCACAGCATCTCCTCCTAGAGAACAATTCCTGAATTCCCTTTATCCTTCACATACAGTTTCAGCTTAAGCAGAAATCTTAATCCTGGATTATAAATACACGGAATGAGTGGGATGTTCTTTTCACACTAGAACAAAAAGTCTGAGCATGAAAGGTCACTCCCATGGAAAACCACTGTAGCATTCTTATGGGGAATCTATTTACATTGTCCTTGATGTGCAGACCAAAACTATTTGGTCAGAACAGAGGTTTCTTCTGTGTCTATTTAGTAGATCAGATCAGGTTGATGCTCTCTCCACCCCGCCCAATTCATGCTCCAGCCACATTTCTCTTCATCATCCTGAGTAATGGAACATGATTTTCTTAGGAGGATGATCTGTTATTGTTGCACATTTCCCTTCAGTGCTACTCATCCAGCTGGCTCCTACCCCTGACTAAGGTGTTACTCACTTTGTACGTGAAGCCCTTCCAGACCGTGCCCTGTATAGATGCTGTCCCCTTGGTCTGTCTTTGCCCTCAGCCAACACATGGTAAAGTCCAGTGTAAGTCCTTGGTCAAGACCCCTCTCAAAGCTCCAGTGAGCTCAGCCAGCTCATGGATCATGTGTGCAAGTGAATTTAGTTGGCAGAACAGTTTCCTAGCTCTGATGCTATACTACGCTTCTCTCAAAGGTCAGTCCCAGTGTTTGAGCTCTCAAAACATTTGGACAGAGGTCCAGGGTTTTATTTATTTTTAAAAAAGATTTATTTATTTGACAGAGAGAGAGAGAGAGAGAGAGAGAGAACACAAGCAGGGTCATAGGGAGAGGGAGAAGCAGGCTCCCCACTGAGCAGGGAGCCCAATGCAGGGCTCGATCCCAGGACCCTGGGACCATGACCTGAGCCGAAGGCAGAGGCTTAACAACTGAGCCCCCCAGGTGCCCCTGGGGTTTTATATTTTTGATGTCTCTGGGTGATTTCAATATTCAGCCTGGGAGAGATCTACTTCCATTGAGTAATAGCATGCTCTGTCATAAGCTGCACCTGAGAATGGGGGCCTCTTGTCCTGAGCTGCTTTCTGGATTTTCTCTTTGTCTCTGAGACTTCTAAGTTTTACCATTAGATGGTGGGGAGTTGACCTATTTTTATTGATTTTTGAGGGGGGTTATCTGTGCCTCCTGGAATATGAAGCCTGTTTTCTTCCCCAAATTAAGGAAATTCTCCTCCATAGTTTGCTGCACTGTACCTTCTGCCCCTCTCTCTTTCTTCTTCTGGGATCCCAATTATTCTAATATTTCATCTTATCGTATCATTTATCTCTCCTTCTCCCCTCATGACCCAGTAGTTGTTTCTTTTTCTCAGCCTCTTTATTCTCCATCACTTGGTCTTCTATATCACTAATTCTGTCTTCTGCCTCATTGATCCTAGCAGTAAGAGCCTCCATATTTGATTTCACCTTACTAATAGCCTTTTTTATTTAGACTTGGTTAGATTTTAGTTCTTTTATTTCTCCAGAAAGGGATTCTCTAGTATCTTATATGCTTTTTTCAAGCCCAGCTAGTATTTTTTTCTAAGATTTTATTTATTTGACAGATACAGTGAGAGAGGGAGCACAAGCAGGGAGAGCGGGAGAGGGAGAAGCAGGCTTCCTGTTGAGCAGCGAGCCTGATGCAGGGCCTGAACCCAGGACCCTGGGATTGTGACCTGAGCCAAAGGCAGACACTTAATGACTGAGCTACTTAGGCATCCCCCAGTTAGTATCTTGATAATTGTCATTCTGAACTCTAGTTCCAACCTCTTACTAATGTCCATGTTGACTGGGTCCCTGGCAGTCTGTACTGCCTCTTGTTCTTTTTTTTTTTTTTTTTGACACAAGTTTCCATTTTGTCATTCTGTCCAGAGAAGAACAGATGAATGAGAGAACATAATGCTAAAAGCGTAACAATGAGACCAGAAACATATACAGTAAGCAAACCAGAAGAGATCTGAAACCATGGGGAAAAGAAAGAAAAAGAATATGATCAGGCTGGTGAGCAGAACAAAGTCACACACTAGATTTTGGGTGTATTGTGTTAGAAGTACACCCAAATAACAATAGGTTATCCTGTTAGAAAAAACTGCCTCCCAAAATTTTAAAGAAAGAAAGAAAAAAATATATATATACGTACACATACACAAAAATAAGGGTAAATATGATGAAGGGATGGAATATGACTGTAAAGATGAAAATTAAAAGATTTTTAAAAAGTAATTGATAAGATGTTTGTTGAAAAAGGAAAGAGGAAAAATGAGAAAAAATAAAATAAGAAAAAAAATTTTTAAATTTAACTTTGAAAGACTAAAGAATCATGGGGAAAAAAGCCATGAATTCTATATGCTACATTCCCCTGTCTCTGGACTTCTGCAGTACTTTGATCAGTCAACTTGGTCTTGGCTGGATGTTTTTGCTGATCTTCTGGGTGAGGGGCCTGATGCCGTGTTTCTTAAATGTGTTTGCCCGGGTCGGAATTGCACCACCCTTGCCAGGGGCTGGGCCAAGTAATCCGCTTAGGTTCGCTCTTGGAGCTTTTGTTCCCTGAATGCTTTCCGTAGAGCTCTGGAGGGTGGGAATGAAGATGGTGGCTTCCCAATCTCTGGCCCAGAGGAGCCGAGAGCTCAGGGCCCCTGCTCCTCAGTGCACCCTCAGAGAAAAGCGCTCAATCCCTCCTGTCTCTCTGGTCTCCGGCTGTGCTCTGAGCTCACCCAGCCTGTGACCAAGTGTTTCTGTCTCTGGCACATGGCCCCGCCTGGAGTCTCCAAACCCAGCAGATTCCTGTCACGCGCTCCTGCCACTCCTCCTAGGAGGAAGGTGAGTCTCCCAGATCTGCCACTTGCAGGGTCCCTGCTCGAAGAGCAGTGGTCCGACTATGCCTCGGATCATGGTTTAAGGTTACCCCAAGCTGAGACCACCCCCCCAGCTCCGCCTCTGTAGCCAGCTTCCCTGCTCTGATACCGGGGGCTCTGCTGCACTCAGGCACCTCCTGTCTTTCTGTGACCCCATGGGTGCTGAGACCACACTGTCCCTGCGAAGGTTCCACCCCCCACTTAGCCTCTGGAGCGACGTCCCTTGGTGGAGCAGACTTTTAAAAGTTCTGATTTTGTGCTCTGCTGCTCCACTGCTTGCAGGGAGCTGGCCCCTCCCGCTGTGGCCTATCTTCCCATGGCCTTGGATTCACTTCTCTGCATGTCCTACCTTCCAGAAAGTGGTCACTTTTATGTTCCAAGAATTGCCTCGTCTTGGTCTGTCTTTGCCCTCAGCCAACACATGGTAAAGTCCAGTGTAAGTCCTTGGTCAAGACCCCTCTCAAAGCTCCAGTGAGCTCAGCCAGCTCATGGATCATGTGTGCAAGTGAATTTAGTTGGCAGAACAGTTTCCTAGCTCTGATGCTATACTACGCTTCTCTCAAAGGTCAGGGAGAAGAATTCCAAGAATTCAACCTCTTGTTCAGTTTGTAGGTGTTCAGAATGGTTTGATAACTATCTAGCTGAGCTCCTGTGACCCAATATTTAGGTCCCTTCTCCTCTGCCATCTTTCCCCTCCCCCTGCCATAGCATTCTGATGGGGACCCTACTTATGTGGTTGCTGGTATGTGGACCACACCTTCTTGTTTAACTCTTCAGAACAGTGGTTTCTCCCACATCTACTTGACCGATCATGCTGGTCTTTGTGCATTACTTTAGGCATTACATGCCAGCCTTACTGATATCCTACACTGTAGTGAGTAGGCCAAGCACCTTCCTGCTCTCCTCCTTATGTTAGTTGCATGTCACCCTTCAGTTCTGTTAATCCAGCTGGCTCCCTCCCCTGACAGAGGTGCCAGTCACCTTGCGCAGGAAGGCCTTTCCGGTGGTGCCACTTGTAAATCCCAGTGTAAGTGCTTGATTAAGCCCCTGTCCCACGCTGTCTAAGCTCCATGAGCTAATGGATCATGTACACAAGTGAATTCACTTGGCAGAATAACTTTCTAGCCCTGATGCTACAGTAGACTCCTCTTTTCCAAGGTCTGTCCCAGTGCTTCAGACATAAGAATATTGGACGGAGGTCCAGGGATTTGTATTATTAAAAAGTCTCTGGGTGATTTCTACATGTAGGCTGGGTAGAGATTTGCTCCCTAGAAACACTGTGATCCTGTCATGAGGTGCACCTGAGAGCAGGGGCCTTGTTGGTCCTTCCCCACCTCCCCTTGCTCCAGGGGGCTGGGATTTTCACACTGGTGTTGTAGATTAGAACTAGTTGGAGAGGGACCTTCCTGTGCATTAGGAAATCCTTCTTCAGTGAGTCCAATGACCTGGTCCAGGTGAGGCCTAAATAGCAGCAGGACATGAAGGTCCTGGGTGGTTGTCATGTGCACTCTGGGTGGAAAAGAGGGTCCAAAGAGTCAGATTTTTCTATTTTCCCCCTTGAGAGACTGAAGAGCTCTTTTTAAAATACCAGAGCAGCTCAGGGAAAAGGACAAGGGTCTGTTCTAAAATCTTCCCGAGCTGGACTCTGGAGGTATGTTGCATTTGATGAAGTGACTTTTCAGATGTCTCTAAGGCTGTCTGTCTGCTTGAAGACATGTGAGGAAATCCTTGTTTTCACCTTTTAAAGCTTATGGCACTTCCTTACTGTAAGGGAAACTGTGTGTCTGCAATGTAAAACATTTTCAGTAGAAATAAAATACTTCTGTGTAAATACATCTAAGCTCTTTACTGAATGCTTGAATACAGGGAGTGCTGGTGATGTCTTATAGGCAAAGTACTTGCAGTGAATGAACATACTAGGTTTTCCTGAAAGAGGGTCTTCATGGGTGAGAATTCTAGGAGCCTGGGTGATCCCAGGACAGTTTCTGAAGTCCCTGGAAGTAACTGGAAGTGTTTGGAGAGGTCGTCACCTCAGATTCCTGGGTGCCATAAGGAAAACTGTATTTCAACAGAGGCTACAGTTTAGGGGAAATGTGATGAAAGCCAAGAGAATGAAACTGGTGCGGGCTAAAATGGCCTCAAACAGTGTCTCAGAGTGTGATGAGAGCCTGAATGTAGGTGAGATGGGTTTGGGGACGGGGTGGGGGGGTGGTCAGCCACAGTGACCACACTGAGCTCAGGGGGAGTCCCATCGTGATCTTCCACTAGAGACAGCTCTGCCTCCTCCAGTAGAAGTCCTCCAGCCGGACAATGTCTCTACTGCCCCCTGGTGGTGGCTGGTGCTTCTCACAGGTCTCTGGGAGAAGGGTGAGGAAGAACAGTCTGACATCTGGGTCATCCAGGTGTGATGTGAACTTGGGTCAGAACTGCAGCATGTTCAGTCTTGACTCCTCGGATGCTTCCCGAAATCTAAGGACAGCCAGTTGTCCCTGGAAGCTTCTGGGTGGGTGGTGGGTTAGGGAAGCCACTGTAGGTACAAGACCCACCTATCAGCTAAGATAGAGGAATCTTTGTTCTAGTGTACCTGGGGCTGATGGTTCTTTTCTGTGCCACGAGGAAAGTCTTTGAACAGCTTGGCAGGGCAAAAACTTGGCACTCAGGGCTAGTCGGGTTAAGCCACCAATGCCTCCCCCTGTGTAGAGATGGTTCCATGTAACTGAGCCTGTGCTGATTGCTAACTGATCTGTGGGTGGGCTGCCCACTCTGGGTCCTAGCAGAGCCCCTCTCTGGCTTTGACACACAAGACCCAGGGGCCAAGTCCATGAGGATGTTCATTTTTGGATCCTGGCCATTCAGAGGTGCCCTGTAGCAACCACAGAGCCAGTTCGGCTCTCATGAAGCTTCTATTGTTGGCAGGAAGGCAATGCTTGTCAAAAGGCTGAATCCTGATAACTTTGACAAAGTTCCTTAATAACAAGGGCAGCTTTTCAAGAGAAAGATTGGGGCAAGTCAGGATCTAAAATGGGAAGAAAACTCATTCACTTCTTGCCAGAAGTAGGAGAAACTGATGCAAGATGCAGCATGACCCTGACCTATCCAAATTACAGGTATACATACACGACACAGAAATGTTCTAGTAAGAGATTACTTATGAAACTTCAGCTCAATATTAATGAGCCAGGAAAGTGTAATACTAGTAAATGAATTTATGATGCTGGCTGGCTGGGAAATGCCAAAGGCAGGATGTAAGAGCTGTCCCCTCTGATGTGCAAGTTGTTCCTTGAAGGTCAGTGAGCCTCTGAGTGCTAAGAATGAAAGAGAAAGCAGGGGAGAAGGGGGATAATCTCAAGGCCCCAGGAAGTTGAGGCCCCTCCCAGGTCCTTGGTTTCCCTGTTCCTCTCCTCCAATCATGGCCACCAAGGTGGAAATGTAAGGGCCGACTTAGCCGGAGCAGCCCCACCTTGGTAGAACAGCCATTTTGCTGTTTATGCAGTGAGCTCAGATTGACCCTGCCCCCCAGAGGAATTCACTTAGAAACGGGTCTGGGGAAAGTAGTTAGCCACTTCTGGCCACGCGTTCTGGAGCCCGTTATATCAGTGTCTCTATTTCCACAGACTGGAAACAATTCAAATATCTCAACTGGCAAATGGACAAACAAAATGTGATACATCCATAGGATGAAATGATACTCCACAATAAAAACGAACTGATAACGTCAAAAAAAAAAAAAAAAGAAAGAAAGAAAGAAAGAAAAGAAAAAGAAAAAGAAAAAAGAAAAGAACACCCAAAGAACAAATAATCCAATCAAGAAATGGGCAGAGGACATGAACAGACATTTCTGCAAAGACATCCAGATGGCCAACAGACACATGAAAAAGTGCTCCATATCACTCGGCATCAGGGAAATACAAATCAAAACCACAATGAGATAGCACCTCACACCAGTCAGAATGGCT
>NC_081568.1:146592104-146623887 GCF_022355385.1 Mustela nigripes
CCCTGGGGATAAAAATATATGTTTATAAAAAATAAAAAATTAAAAAACAAAAGAAAAGAAACGGGTCTGGGAAACAGGTAAATTATGCCCGACCAGCCCCTGATAAAAGAGACCATATCCCAGGACTTGTCAGGTCAGGGAGAGATAACAGAGCCCAGAATGCAAGGACGAGTCAGGCCAGGTGGAGATGTCCAATCAGTAAAGCGCACATACTATCTCCCTGACTACCAAAGAATGTGGGCCCCGCCTTTTGGGCACCAATTCTGACCAAGGTGATAGGCTAGTTCAAATAGCTACTATGGGTGAATTGTAATATAACTGGCCACCTGTGTGTGACCTAGCATGACTGTGCAACTTTCTTTATGTGTTGCAATCTCATTAGCCACCTGTGTGTGGCCATGTTCAACCACATGGCCTTTGCTCTGTAAAAGTTAGTCTGTGAGGCTGGGAGGGGCTGCCTTCTCTGTAAGAGGCGGCCCCTGCCCGTCGGTTTGGTTCTCGATGCTTGGCATGAAATAAAGCTTTGCTTTACCTTCGCTTTGTATCAGTCTCGTCCTTTTGTCCACAGACCTTTCAGAAATGAAAGTAGTCTGCTTCCATTCCAGACTATCTTATGACACTGGCTTGGGGAAGGAATGATTCGTGATGACAAAGGACTATGCTAAGGCCTTGTCTCTCTAGTGGAATTAGGGTCAGTATTCCAAGATTCTCAAAGCCTCTAGATCTGGTTCACAGTCAGAAGAATTTGGCTCCTGCTCCTGAGAGCTGGGAGCCTCTCTTGGGGGCAAACTTGGGAGATGGACCCGGGGAAGACTCAGGCCCTAGGTGCCTGGCTGGATCCTGGAGGTTCTCACCACACATCAATTGCCGGGTCCCCCTGAGCCCCTGAAGGGCCCTAGTCATGTCTGAAGTTCATAGCCCAGAGCAAAGTATGAGCCAGGGCCAGAGTGCCCTCAGCCAGAGCAGCCCCTGCAGCCACAGGGCCAGGAATGTGACCCACCCCACTCACTTGAGGGAACTTGGAAGAGACAGCTGGTTTCAAAGTTGAAGTCTGGAATCTGAATACACTGCAGGTGACATGCTAATAATCTTGTTTTTTCCATTTGGTAATCAGGTGTTACCTGCCCAACATGTTTCCAGGCAGTGTTCATGGTTCATGCTAACGGCTTTCTGGGTGTGACAGAACTCTGGGATGTAGTGGGGTTTCTGATGATGGACCTTGAACATGGACCAGAGAGCTTCCACTTGCCTCTTAACCCTACTAAGGTTCTGGATCCCCTTGCTTCTTCAGCCTCAAGTCACCCAGTGTCAGCTCATCAGCTCCCAACCATGTGAGGAGAGGTTGGTAGATTCCAGGCTGCTACTCACTTTCCAAAGGGAGGCTTCTTGCTTGAAGCTGAGCTCAAAGGTTCTGGAATGCAGCCATGGCTTTCAGCCTCCCTTCCCCTCTGCTGAGAGCTATCTCTGGACCTCAGGGATGTGTCCTGGTAGGTTTCCATGGCTGCCTGTAGATTGAGTCCAGCCCAGCCAGGCCACTCTCCCTCTTGATTCACTCCAGGATGTGGGCCGTTGTTCTCTGCAAGTCCTTGCTTACCTGTATGTGAACGAGGTTTTGACTAGAATACTGGGAATGCATATGCTGTGGCCCAAGAGGAAGATGGGGGTGTCCAGATTCACATGTTCAAACAACTTTCAATTAAATCATTTAAAATATTGCTTGAAACTCCATGTTTATATATTGGATGAAATAAGCACACTTTTGGAAAGTGTTTTCAAAGCTTGTTTATAGCCTCTTTCTTGGCCAGAGGAGCATCCTATTTTCTCCAATAGGATAGAAAGCTCACTCATGATTGGTCTAGCATGGGTGATCCCAGTGAGATATCTGTGGTTGTTTTTAAAGACCGGTCCTGTGGGCTTCCTGACCTTCTTGGGCATTGCCCCTTCCAGAAGGTCCTCTAGTGTTTGTTCAGTAGCCGCCCCTCTCCCCGCATTGGGGAAGTAGGGTACCACTCTGTGCATATGATTTCGAAGAGCCCAGTTGGCATCAGCTCAACCCCAGTGAGGGCTCATTTGCCAGGTCCACTGCCCTGGGATATCACATATATCCTGGCTGGTTTTGAGAAGAAGGTGGGTGAGAGTGTGTCACTGACTCTGACTCATCATGGAACACAGCACCATGGTGAACCTGTGATACTGTGGGCATGTTCCATGCTATTACATGGTGCATAATTGTCCCTGGGGTCCAGTGGCAGGTGGAAGGAAAAAAGTAGTTCAGTGTCTCTCTGGATCCTAAACCCCACCCAGGATGCCCCAACAGGCACAAGGGAACAGTCTCGGGGAGGCAGTACCTGGATCCCCCGGTGGTGCCTAGGGATGCTCCTTCTGAACAACTTCTGCAGGAGAGTTTCAGACAGCTGCTCATGTTTGGGTACCTGGAGTCTGTAGGTATCTGCTTCAACCTCCAATGCCCCAGCCAGCCTGGATCCTGACTTCCCAGAAACCAGCCTCAAAGTCTAGGTCTGGTCTCACCAATCAAGGTGAAAGATGCCAAGCATGTTGCTGTCTGTAGCTAACCAGTACGCCACCTTATCTATGTGGTTCTCTTTGGTAACTTATCTTTCAAGGATCAAGAAGGATGGGGACAGGAATGTGAGAAGTATGACCCCAAGTCTGCCAGAACCTGAGTTCCAAGTTGTACCTTGACCTTTGTCTTTTCAGGGATTCCTTGAAACTCAGGGTCCAAGTAAAGAGGAAGGTCATTCAAGTTCAAATCTTGTTTTCCCTGCACTGGGTTTGGGGGAGGAGTAGTGAGTTCATAACTCTCATATTCATTTCTCTCTCAAGCTGAATCAAAGTCCTGTTTCCAGTGATAAATTCTTGATCAGGTTCTGGGTGGTGAGGGTTACTGATGAGTGTAAAGGAGGCTCTGTGTAGGAAGCATATGGACAGATAATGACAAAGTTATAGTGCCAAGTTCCCTAGGAAGCCAAGTTCCCTCCATGTCTCTTGTCTTTATTTTTTGAATCCAAACTAAGCCCCTGCTACCACAGAACAAAAGGATAATCTAGTTACATTTCATTTTCTGTCATTTTACTGTTTTGAGGAAGAATGTGTTCATGGAAATCTTGCAAATGGAATTGGGATCTTGGTTCTAATTTTAAGTCCAGGATCTGGGTGATGGACAGGGGAGGTGGACCATGCTGGACCTTGGCAGCTACTGGGAGAAAGGCAGGACACAGGCATAGTGAGAACCATGCAGGGCTCCAGAACCAGGCTTTTCCTAAGAATTAGTGAGATTTTGTGAGATTTTGGTTGGTGGCATCTGCATGGGAGGACCAGAGAAGATAGGCCTAGGGAAACCTCATGAAGACCTCACATATCTTCTTGCTGAATCTTTGCCTGAAGCTCAGGGCTGTATCCACTCTGAACAAGTCCAGGGGTAAAGTACTTCAAAGCTAATGCTTAATGGGCTGCTTAACCCATTTTAATGGAACTAAAATATAGTAAAATATTTATGCACGTTTACTAAACAACCCTAGCAACCTTTTAGGAATTGCAGAGAAAGTAGTGGGAACATTTTCTTGTGTAAACTGTTTTTGGACTTGGAACTCAAAACAAGCTATTTGGGCTTTTGACTTTAATTCCATCAGGTTCCTTGGTCTTGACTTGCTTTAGTAGCCTTCCACCAGGGATCAAACATGGCCTTATCCTTGAAGTGCCTGGTTCTCAGCCCTCCAGACATCTGGATGTCATACTGGCAACGCAGCCTTGGGCAAATTCCCTTGGTTGTTCATATACAGGCTGTACTCACCATGGGTATCCAATTCAGCAACGGATGGGGTGCTTTCTGTGCTTCTGATTCACTCTACTATAATCCTCCTCCTTGTCACTCTCCATAGCCCAGTTCTCCATGGTGTCTGGCAGCGTGCTGCTCCGCTGTTGGGCAGGCCAAAGAAATCTCCCAGCTGCTTCTCATCTTCTGGCTTCATCAGATAATTAGTGCCTTCTGTTGGTCCCAACTTACTTGGGATTTTGCGGGTGTAATCTGAAGCAGTTCTCATATTTGGAGGGCAGAGAGAGACTGAGGAGGAGGCAGACCACTCCACAAAGTAGGTGTCTGGTTTAATAAGACAAGCTTCATATATATGTATCTTTATTTAGGTGGCCACAAGACAAAGAGCTCCATACCACTGACAAGTCCTGGAAGTTTATGGAATGGTCTTAACTTGGTTCAGACACAGGTGCCATTTAAGTGATCTCAACACCTTATACTCCTAAAAATTTGTATTTAGAGCAGCCCCCACAGTGGGGACACTAGGCAGGGTATACATTCGAAGGACAGGAGAGGAAGTGAGGAGGATCTAACTGCCTGGGTGCTGGTGGAGGGTCAGCAGGGGGCCCCCTCTCTAGATTATCTTCTCCATCTCATTCCCACTCAGGAGGCCCAGCCAACTTCTTTTGGATGGAATTATTCAACTCCTTGGCAGACCATGGACTCTTGTCCATGGGCTCCTTGTCCACTTCATGCTTCCCAAAGGAGTTGTACCATCTATTTCCTCTTTTCTTTTTTGGTCCAGTTCTCGGTCTAGGTCTAGTTCCCTTTCTTCTGCTCTGTTCCACTCCAGTCCCAAGGCCTGTTGATCACAGAAGGAACATCATTTTCAATGACTTTGAAAATCTGTCAGCTTCTGGAGGTTTCTTCTTTTCCAGCTCTTCTTTACTCTTCATCTTGATTTTTCCCCCCTTGCTTGGTCCTAGGATCCTGTCTCAGGTAGTAAGCGATCTCTGAGCTTGCTGATTAGTGTTCCCTGTGTTCTGTGTGGACTGGGCCTCCATGGTGGGTCAGTCTGCCTTGCTGTGGCTCATATGGTCCTGTGGGACCAGCTCATTCCTGTCTTGAGTGTGGCTCCTAAAGAGTGTATGGTAAACACTGGGGAGCTTTAAACTTAAATTCCACCTTCTATTCAAGATCCTCATCTTTCTGCATTTGCTTCTATGGATTTTCCATCAGTTCTTCTAGATCTTTCACTGGAGATCCTAGTTCAGACCATCTGAAGCAAAGCAAAATACAATATTTTTTAAAAATTGTGAAATCATACTCATTCACAGTCTTCACCTTCACCACAGAACGAAACCAGTATTTAAGGACACCAAATTATCCAAGTTCGAACAAGGAAAATGTCTGATGCTGACATATCTAAAATCAGCAGGCACAAAACCCACTACAGTAAGCAGACAATGGGAAATGACAAGAGGGGGAAATCAGAAGGATTTGAGAGCATCTCTGATAAACTGACTGCTGTGGTGAAGCACTTAGGGAGAGTCTGAGCACAGGACATAAAATAAGAACCATAATTAGGACCTAAATTCAACATTGGGAGATGCACAATAGAATGAGGGAGCTCACAGATCAGAGCAGACACACAGTCTCCTTAACATCAGTAATGTTGCCAGAACAGCTCAGGAAGGCTTTCTGGAGGAGCATGTAGCAGCCCCCTGCACTGGAGCCTGAGTGCTGAGTCTATTCCCAGCTGAGAAGAGCAGTTGGATCAAGGAGGCCACCACCCTGCTCTGCCAAGGAAGGTAGTAATAGCACCACCCACCATGCCTTGAGGATTGAAAATTTCCACACTTGTAAAATATATAACTGTGCATAGCACAGTTCTTCAATGTAAAAATGCTTGCATGATGAAGTGAAACAATCCAGCTATCTTCCCATACACCCAAAGAACACTGCCTCCCTGGACTGACTTTCATTTTTATTTGAGTTTTCCCTGTAATGCATCTCCAGGCAGCAACAGGGCTGCATTTAGGGCCCTTGCAGCTAGCACTTCCTCTGATTTTTTTTCTGGAATTTGGGTAGTCAAGAATTCCCAAGTGTGGAAATGTGTTGTTGTCCTCAACATCTGGCTGTCCCTGTTGTAGAGGGAGTCCCAACCGATAGCAAAGGGCGTAGATATGATTGCCCACAGTAGGACAGTTCCCTTCAGAGCTTGTGTCCTGGCCAGGCAGTGAGCCCTGGGCATCAAGACCTCTGTTCCAGTGAGAAGGTCTGCGATAACTCACAGCATTCCCTTGTGTCCTGATCTGGGCCTCTCTTCTGTTTTTCTGAGTCCTGGCATCTTGCACTGTGAAGGAGAACTTCTGTCTCACCCACCTGATTGAGTCAGGCCAATCTGTGAATCCTGTGGTTAATTTAAGGATTTGGGGCTTGGATTACATCTCCCAGATCACTTACAGGAGCCCATAAACTAGCATATGATTGGGTAACTGGGATACAGGGTGTGCATGACCACAATGAAGGGAGTGATAGCACATCATTGGGCCCCATGTGCCAAATGCAAATATTTCTGAGGCAAAAGTGTGCTCAATGTACTTGGGAAGGCACTGCCTCAGAAACTTTGTTCCTTCTATGTTGTTCCTCACTCCCCAGTGCTAGTCATTGAGCTGGCTTCTCCTCCTGGCTCAGGTCATGGCTCCCTGTGCATAGAGACTCTCTCAGATGAGGACATCCTCTTAGACACTGTGCCCTTGGTCCTTGACTGCAGCTAACTCTTAGTAAATTCCAGTGTTAGCCCTTTGGTCAAGTTCACCTCTCCCACTGGCTTCCAAGCTTGGTGAGATCAATTGTATGTGTAAGTGAAACCAGCTGTAGAACAGCTCCCCAGCCCTGATGCTTCAGTAGACTTCTCTATTTTAAAAGTTCATTCCAGTGATTCAGACTTAATTATCCTGGGCCTGAGGCCCAGGAATTTGTGTTTGTAAAAAGTGGGTGATCCAACACACAGTCTGGCTAAAGGTATACTCCTTTAGATCCATGTTCCTTTAGAGGAACATGGCATACCATGTCATGAGCCTACCCTGAGGGAGGGGACTCCTTGGGGCTGGGGAATCTAGCAGTGGAGTTCCATCCAGGCTGGAGACTAGAAATGCCTGAGAGGCTTTCACAGCACCTTCTTTTTTTAAATATAATTTTTATTTCTTATTAACATATAATGTATTCTTAGCCTCAGGGGTACAGATCTGTGAACCGTCAGGTTTACACACTTCACAGCACTCACCATAGCACATACTTCCCCCAATGTCCATAACCCAACCACCGTCTCCATATCCCCCTCCCTGCCAGCAACCCTCAGTTTATTTTGTGAGATTAAGAGTCTCTTATGGTTTGTTTCCCTCCTGATCCCATATTGTTTCATTTATTCCTTTCTTACCCCCTAAACCCATGTTGCCTCTCAACTTCCTCATATCAGGGAGATCGTATGATAGTTGTCTTTCTTTGATTGACTTATTTAGCTCAGCATAATACCCTCTAGTTCCATCCATGTAATCACAAATGGCAAGATTTCATTTCTTTTGATGGCTGCATAGTATTCCAGCATATATATATACCACATCTTCTTTTCCCATTCATCTGTTGATGGACATCTAGGTTCTTTCCATAGTTTGGTTATTGTGGACATTGTCACAGCATCTTCCTAAGTGATTCTGATGTGATGATCCAGGTGGGATCTGAAGGTCCCAAGTGGTTCCAATCCACAATCAGGGTGGGAGAGTTCAGCTTGAAAGGGTTTTGGTTGGTCAGGTTTTTCTGTTTTTGTTTTCTTTCCCTTGAGAAATAGAAGAGAGGTTTAAAATCTATGCAACTTGGGGCAGAGGACCAGGGCCTGACCTTAACTCGAGAGATTGAGAATGAACTGTCCCACCAGGAGGAGGAGCTCTGGCAGGTGGCTGCTTTCAGGTCCCAGCAGATGTGCCTACGGCCATGCCGTCACTGACTAATCTGTGGGTAAATTGCCCACCTCATTAGTTTCTAGCAGAGTCTCTGTCTGGCCTTAGTACACTACACGGAGTGTCCTGTCCCCAAGGATGTTCCTTTGAAATGTTGCCATTCATGGGTACCCTCTAGCAACTCTTTGAAAGCTTATCATCTTCACGGAAAAGTGTATTTGTCAAAGGATTATAATTTTAATTCATCTTCACTGACTTTTTAACTGGTAATGGAAGTGTGATGGGTTGTGTACAAGTTTTTCAACAGAAAGGCTAGGTAAGCTGAGACCTATATAGTGGAAAAAGACATTCATTTTGATATGCTTCAAACAAGATAGGAGGGTCAAGGCACCCGGAATCTGTGCTCTATGTCCCTTGGTCTCTATAATTTTTTCTCAATATAATTCTGGGTCCCATCCAAGCTGCTGTCACCAGGATGAAAGAAATGAGAGCCATCTTGTTCAATTTCACTTTTTTTTTTTTTTTTAGGACATTGGGTTATGGAAGGTAAGGTATCCTGTGTATATCCTGTGTATATGTAACTGTGATTTTTCCACTGTCTTGAGTGCAGAGGAGATCACACTTAAATGGTCTCTAAATTCAAGACCAGAGTCAGCAGGGATCCACATTTTCTGCTGGGGCCTGAGGTTTGCCAGCAGAAGAACAGGAAATGGGTGCAGGGATGACCAGGCAGAACTCAAAGCTTATGAAACCCTTCTTAGTACTTGAGTGTCTTCAGTAACTTTACTTGTGGGGAGGACCCAGGGCTTGACCCTTGGGAACATGGATGGCAGTCCTGGAGCCAGTTCTGGGAAGTGGGAGGTGACTGTGTGCTCAGGGAATTGCTGAGTGGAACAGACCCCTTCAGGACTGGCTTAAGTGGCCCAAACCCTCTCCTTGGATCACTGCCTCTTGACTTGCCTTCCATGGGGGTCATGGCACCTCTGAATAGGTTGGCAGCAAAGGTCCTCAGCACCATAGTTTGGGTAAGCTCAGTGGGTTAAGTTCTGTCTGGTTTCCTGAAGACGGGACCGTGGGCAATCTCTGGTCTCATAATTCTCCACCCTGCTTAGGGCACAGTGTGGTGGCTAGGCCAGCCCTTGATGGTCACTTGAAGTTGAATATAGAAAAGACCTACCTGAGGCCCAGAGTCTGCTGCAAGGCTTCTCCATAGGGATGGGCTAGGGTTTACTGTTGGCTGTGCATATTGTCCAGAGTAAGTTCTGCAAAGTCATCAGCATCTGGGTACATTGTTCCCAGATCTTTATGGTCCTGGGCTTGGGAGGGCAACTGTCCTTGTCAGAATGTTATCTTCTTCAAGATGAAACTCATTTCCAAACATTCCCCAGTCTTGTAGGAAACTCTGGATTCCCTAGTCTCTCCCAAAGACTGGCCTGGAAAGGATAGAGAAATGTGGATACACCCTGGCATATCACTCTGTATATGTGAGTGGTTTTCAGAGACTCCTACACTAATAAGGCCCACGCATGCCTTTATGTCTGCTGGTGGAAGATGAGAAATACTTAAATGGGAGGACTGGAACCAGCATCACTAGAAGTAACATCCAATGTCTCTACTCACAGGCATATTGGAAAGCATCTCTGTGCTTCAATATTGTTTGTTCAATAATGAATGAATAGAATCTGAAAACCTTCAGAACAGTTTAAAATATTTTAATGGATTACTGGTCAGGAAGGGATCTTCCTTGGTTTCAGGGAATATTAACAGTCCTTATGAGGGTCCTTGTTCACCTTTAGGTCATCAGGACTTTGTGTACCTGGAGCTCTGACTCTTCCCACAAACTCACAGACTTGTCATCCTCAGAGCTTCCCTGTGGGCTGGGAGGGGAACTTGGGGCTGCTGAAGGCTCTGAGGCTGGGGCCGGAAATACTGAGAAAACCAAAAGTAGCTGCTAGTTTGTTGTAACCAGAAGGATTGCCTTTTTTTTTCTTCTTCTTCCCTTCTGTGTTAGGTAACTCTTGACAGAAATATAAAAATTCTAACTTAAACATAATTTTGCACAAAATGACCTGTAGTGCCTTGCCTATGAATCTGTTAAAATATAGTACTGAGAATAATCTACCTTATGGATGCTAAGAAATGAGTGAGAAATGTATCATTTTAAAGTAGAAAAGAATCTAAGTCAAGTTAGGAATCAAGAATTGACCTCAAAATTCTTTCTGAGCTTCCCCTTCTGCCTATGATGGAAGAAGAAGATCTAGACCCCCTCCAGAATCAAGTAAAAAGCCAGATGAATGACATCATCTGAATGTCTTAGACACTGGACAAAAGGAGGACAGTGTCTGGAGGCAGGAAGCAGGCTGGGGTCCCCGCGACTGCCTGGCTCAGTCTGCAGAGCTTCCAGGATTCAGTGAGTGGGGATCCAGGCAGAGAGTGGGGGTCCCTCTGAAGTAAGGAAACTGAGATGAGAACACAAGGAGGGGAAGTCAGTTGGGAGTCCTAGAGAGGACCTCTAGAGAGGAGGAAAGCATGGCTGAATTGGGTGGGGGGGGTAATATTGAAGAGGAACTGGCAGAGGGGGGTCATTGAATCATCTTCAGGAGTAAGGGTTAGTGCAGATTGAAAAATTAATTTTTTTCTGGTGTTAAAAGGAAAAGACACTACCTTTTCTTTTTCTTTCAGAGCATCTTTGTATCTTCAAATTGTTTCTCTGCCCATTGGTATATCTTTTTATAAGTTAAATAATCTTTCTGTCAGCTTTTTGTTGATAGGTCTTTCTCTAGTGCCTGGGAACCATCTTTGTGAAATCGCTTTTCACACAGTTTCTAATTTAAAATACTCCACTGAGAAATTTTATAAATTATTCACACAGAACATCTCTTTAATTGTAATCAAAGAAGGTGAAACCCCTATGTCACAATCACTCTGGGAGGGTAGAGCTCCAGCAGGTGCTGGGCTGTAAGATACAAACCTACCTCCTTGTCTTAGAATATTAGGGATTATTTTTTTTCAGGAAAGGAAGATGGTGGTGAAGTTAGGAGGACCCTAGGCTGGTCTTGTCCCATGAACACAACTAGGTAACTATCAAATCCTCCCAAATACCCCATTTGGCCTGAAACTGGCCTGAAGATTGACGGAACAAACTCCATAACTAAAGGGAGAAAAGAGGCCACCTTGAAGGAGGCGGGGACATAGGCAAAAAGCCAAGATGGAGGAATTCATCTCAAATGAAAGAACAAGATAAAGCCATGACTGGAGATCTAAGCAAACAAGATATAGGAAAGATGCTTGATGGAGAACTTAAAACAACAATCATAAGGGCACTTGCTGGGCTTGAAAAAAGACATGAGTGAGACCGTTATCACATATTTTTTTAAAAAAGATTTTATTTGAGACAGTGAGTACAAGCAGGAAGGAGGGGCAGAGGAAGAGGGAGAAGCAGACTCCCCACTGAGCAGGGAGCCCAGTATGGGGCTGGATCCAAGGACCTGGAGATCATGAAGTGAGCTGAAAGCTGACACTTAACTGAGCCACCCAGGTGCCCCAGAAGATTTTGTGTGTGTGTGTGTGTGTGACAAAAGTCATATATTTTATAATGGATATCAAAACATGAAGTTCATTATGACCAGTGAACTTAAAGAATCTTATAAGATTCTTTATGGAACTCAACTGCTGACAGAATGCCCTGATGTTACTGCTCAGATGTTATTTGCTGGGGACAACTTAATATCTTGGTTTCCTCCTTGTATTTTTACTTTTAATCTTCTCCACACTCTTCATCAAAAAGACTTATGATTATACTCATGTCCTAACCGTGCCATTGAATGGGGAATGTGCCAATTCAATTTCTTTCTTTCACAGGCTGGAGACTCTAAACTGTTATTACCTTTGGGAACTTGCAGAGCTTAAATAGTGCAATGTGTCCCCTCCCATGACTGCTGCCAGTTTGGCCTACCTTTGGCAGCTGTAATTGGGGATTGTTGGTGTAAGGGCCTGCCCCTCCCAGAGGAACTTACTTATAAACCCCGGATATAGGGGCGGGCCAGGCTGGATGGAGACATCCAATCAGTGGGGTGCGCATATATTTACTGAGGTGAGTTGAAATCCCATTGGCCACCGGTGTGTGGGCCAGGCTCAACCACCTCTATAAAGGTTAGTCTGCGAGGCTGGGGGGCGGGTAGTAGTAGGAGGAGTCAGAATTGTAGTTAGAATAGCTGTTAGGATAGCCGTTAGGGTAGTCTTCAGGAGAGTGGGAGCCTCGTGGTCATCATGGTCGTCGGGAGCGTTTTGTTTGTCCTGGTCATCGTAGTCATAGGCAGTGCCCCCCCCCCCCCCCCCCCCCCCCCGTGAGCAGCCTCACCACCACCTAGCCGCGGCCCTGCTACAAGTGGCCTCGCCGCCCTGGGCAGCAGCGCCACCACCGCAAGCAGCCTCACCCGAGCGGCATCATTCTGGGGAGCGGCCCCATCTAGGAAGCGACCTCATCAGCAGTGGCCTTGTCCTGGGAGCGGCCTTGTCCAGAGTGGCCTCTTGGGAGTGGCTCCAACCGGGGAGCAGCCTCGTCCTGGGAGCAGCCTCATCCTGGGAGTGGCCTCATCTGCAGAGCGGCCTCATCTGGAGCAGCCTTCTTGGGAGTGACCTTGTCAGGGTCATCGCCGTCGTCTCTTCATAAGCGATTGGCCCCTACCAGTCAGTTTGATTTTTGATGCTTGGCGTGAAATAAAGCTTTGATTTTCACTGTGTGTCAGTCTGTTCCTTTGATCACGCAGCCTAACGGTTGGATTCCGCAAGGAAAACACCTTGGGAGCTCTCCAAGGTCCTGCCAGCCCTGCTGTAGACCTCATAAAATATGGAATCTCATAAATGTTGGGCAAAATATAAGGGTCTCGATTGATGTCTTCCACAGCAAATTCTAGAACTAGAGCCCTGCTGGCAACATTTGTAAACCTACCTTCAGGGAAAGAAAGAAGTCATCAATTCTCTCTGGACTTTCATGGGACTGTTGATTCCCACCACCTGCCCCCCAGAGCAGTTCTAGGTTTACAGCAAAGTTGAGTGGAAGGTAGAGTTCCCATATGGCTTCTGTCCCCACACATGCAGAGCCTCCCCCCACTACCAACATCCCACACCAGAGTAGAACATTTGTTTCTAATGAATGAACCTACAATCACATGCTTCTGTCACCCCAAGTCCAGAGTTTACATTAGGTGGTCACTCTTGGTGTTACATTTGCTGGGTTTTGACAAGTGTATAATGACCCGTTTCCATCATTGTAGTATCATAGAGAATAGTTACTCTGCCTTAAAATCCTCCATGCTCCACTATTCATTTCCCTGTCCTCCCAACCACTGATCTTTTTTACTCTCTCCACAGTTTTACCTTTTTGAGAATGTCCCGTCATTGGGAAAATACAGTATGCAGCTTTTTCACGTTAGCTTCTTTAACTTAGGAATATGCACTTAAGCTTCTACCATCTCTGTTCATGGCTTGATAGCTTATTTCTTGTTAGTGCTTAAGAATATTCTGTTGTCTGGATATACTCCAGTTTATCCATTCACCTGCTGAAGGACATCTCTTACGCTTCCAAGCATAAGTTGGTGGTCTGGATTTTAGCCATCCTAATATGTGTGGAGTGGTATCTCATTGTTTTGATTTGCAATTCCCTAAAGATGTGTGGAGCATCTTTTCAAATACCCATTTGCCATCTGTGTGTCTTCTTTGGTGAGAGGTCTCTTCAGAGCTGCCAATTTTTGAATTGGATTGTTTTATTTTCTGGGGGCATTGTTGAGTTTTAAGCGTCTTTCATGTATTTTGGGTAAAAGTGCTTTATCAGGTATATCTTTTGAAAATATTTTCTCCCAGTCTGTGGCTGTCTTCTATTATCTTGACAATGTATTCTGTAAGCATAAGTTTTTAATTTAAATGCAGCCCAGGGCATAGGTTATACCTACCTATATAGGTATAGGGTATAGTTGCTTTGGTGTTGTATCTTAAAAAGTCAAGACCAAACCCAAGGTCATCTAGATTTTCTCTGGTATTTTCTAGGAGTGTTACAGTTTGGCATTTTTCATTTGGTCTAGATTTTACTTATTTGAGAGAGAGAGCCCATGAGCATGGGGGGCAGGGCAGAGAGAGAGAGGGAGAAGCAGACTCCCCACTGAGCAAGGAGTCTGACATGGGGCTAGATCCCAGGACTCATGAGGATCATGACCTGAGCTGAAAGAAGACACTTAGCTGACTGAGCCACCTGTGTGCCCCAAGACCATCTTTTTTCTTTTGTCCTATTTTGTTGAAATTCAGTTAACATCTAGTATACCATTAGTTTCAGATATAGAGTTCAATTATTCAATTGTTTTTAACACCCAGGGCTCATAATATCATGTGTCTTCTTTAATGCCCATCATGCAGATACCCCATTCCCCCCACCCACCTTGCCTCCAGAAACCCTTAGTTTGTTTCCCAAGATTAAGAGTCTCTTACGGTTTGTCTCCCTCTCTGATTTTGTCTTGTTTTATTTTTCCCTCCATTCCCCTATGTTTCTTAAATTCCACAAAGGAGTGAAACCCTATAAGTGTCTTTCTCTGACTTATTTTGCTTTGCATAATCCCCTCCAGTTCCACCCATGTCATTCCAAATAGTAAGATTTCATCCTTTTTGATGGCTGAGTAATACTCTATTTTGTATATCTACCACACCTTTATCTACTCATCTGTCAATGGACATCTGGGTTCTTTCATATTTTGGCTATTGTGGACATTACTGCTATAAATGCTGGGGTGCAGGTGCCCCTTCAGATCACAATGTTTGTATCCTTTGGCTAAAGCCCTACTAGTGCAATTGCTGAACTGTAGGCTATCTCTATTCTTAACTTCTTGAGGAACCTCTGTACGGTTTTCCAGAGTGGCTGCACAAGTTTTCATTCCCACCAGCAGTGTAAGAGTGTTTCCCTTTCTCTGCATCCTTGCCAACATTTGTTGTTTCCTGACTTGTTAATTTTAGCCATTCTGACTGGTGTGAGGTGGTATCTCCATCCTTTTTCTTTTTTTGTATTTTTGATCCCTTCTCAAATACCAGTTCACTGTATTAGTGTAGATCTATTTCTGGACAGTTCTATTTCATTGATGTATTTGTCTGCTCTTTTGCTAATACCACAGTGTCCTGATAACTTTATAGTAAGTCTTGAAATCAGGTAGTGTCAGTTCAACTTTTCTCTTTTTCTTGGCTATTGTAGATCTGTTTCCTCTCTGTATAAACCCTTTGAATAAGTTTTTTGATTTCCACAAAATAGTTTGCTGAAAACTTTAATGGGATTGCACTGAATCTATATGTCAAGCTGGGAAGAGCTGGCCTCTTGACACTACTGAGTCCTTGAACAAGGTTTATCTCTCCATTTATTTAGTTCACTGATTTCTTTCATTAGGAGATCTTCACACATACTTTGTTTTATAGCTAAGTATTTTACTTTGGGGGTTGCTAATGCAAATGGTATTGTTTCTAATTTCAGAATACACTTGTTCATTGCTGGTACATATGGAAGTAATAGATTTTTGTGTATTAACCTTATTTCCAGTAACCTTGCTTATTAATTAGTCCCAGGAGGTTTTGTTTGGGGAGGGTTAATTTTCTTCATATAGTCATGTCATCTGTGAACAAAGACAATTTTATTTATTCCCAATCTGTATTCCTTTCACTTCCTTTTCTTGTCCTATTGAATTATCTAGGACTGCTAGGATGATGTGGGAAGACAGTGATGAGAAGATGAATCCATCTTTTTCCTGAGCTTAACAGGAAAACCTCTCATTTATCATTGTTTTAGTATGATGTGAGCTGTACTTTCTCTGTAGGCTTTCTTTGTCAAGTTGAAGCTCCTCTCTATTAGTATACTAAGTTTAAAAAAAAAAAAAGTATTTATTTATTTATTTTTTAATCATTTTTTTAAAGATTTTATTTATTTATTTGACAGAGAAAAATCACAAGTAGATGGAGAGGCAGGCAGAGAGAGAGAGAGGGAAGCAGGCTTCCTGCTGAGCAAAGAGCCGGATGCAGGACTCGATCCCAGGACCCTGAGATCATGACCTGAGCCGAAGGCAGGGGCTTAACCCACTGAGCCACCCAGGCGCCCCATTAAAAATTTTATTTATTTATTTGACAGAGATCACAAGTAGGCAGAGAAGCAGGCAGAGAGAGAGGGGGAAGCAGGCTCCCCACTGAGCAGAGAGCCCGACACGGGGCTCGATCCCAGGACCCCAAGATCATGACCTGAGCAGAAGGCAGAGGCTTAACCCAGGTGCCCCAAGAATATCTTTATTGTAAGAAAAAAAATTGATTAAAAAACCAAAGGAATGGGGCACCTGGATGGCTCAGTGGGTTAAGCCGGCTGCCTTCAGCTCAGGTCATGATCTCGGGGTCCTGGGATCGAGCCCCGCATCCGGCTCTCTGCTCAGCAGGGAACCTGCTTCCTCCTCTCTCTCTGCCTGCCTCTCTGCCTGCTTGTGATCTCTCTCTGTCAAATAAATAAATAAAATCTTTAAAAAAATAAACCAAAGGAATTAAATCTTAATGTTAGAATTTATTTTTAAAATCACAACATGAACTTATGATTCCTTTTTCTTATTTAAAAAAAAAAAGACATAGCCTACCTTCCTAATATGAAAAGGCATGGAGACAATGATAGTTTAATATCAACGAGGACCCCTAGAATAGATTAAATCTTCTAAATATTATTCACTACTTAAAAGAGACAAGGGTCCTTGGAGAAAAACAATCTAAGTATGAGGAGCACATGTACAAGAAAAGGTCATACTAAAATTCTTGGGGATGACCTGGCATATCAACAAATTTACTTTAAAACACATCAGCAACAGGGGTGGGGGGGGGTGCCTGGGTGGGTCTTGGGTTAAGCGTCTGCCTTCATTCAGCTCAAGTCATGATCCCAGGGTCCTAGGATCGAGCCCCTGAGCAGGGAACCTATTTCTCCCACTCCCTTCACCCATTGCTCCCCATCTCTTGTGTTCTCTGTCAAATAAATAAAATCTTTATATATACATATATATAATTTTATAAATAAAATATAAATTTTATATGTGCTGGAATAAATATATGCTGGAATATATATACATGTGTGTGTGTGTGTGTGTGTGTGTGTGTGTATATATATATATAAAATCAGCAATGGAACACCTGGTTGGCTCAGTCAGTTAAGCATCTTAATTGTGGCTCAGGTCATTCTCTCTGGGTCATGAGACTGAACCCTTTGTCTGGGTCCCCACTCATTGGGGAGTCTGTTCTCTCATTCTCCCTCTACCCTTCTCCCTGCTCTCTCTCTCAAATTAAAAATAATAAAACACATTAGCAAAAAGAAAAGATAGGCGGGGATAATGGTGTCAAAATGTTAATTGCTAAACTATGTGATAGGCCAATGAATTATGCCAGACAGATACATGGAGTACATCCAGTTCTTTTGCTGTTTGAAAACTTTTTAAAAAATTAGTTTCAGAGGTGGAATTTAGTGACTTATCAGTTGCATATAACACTCAGTTCTTATTACATCAAGTGCCCTCCTTTAATGTCTATCACCCAATTACCCCATTCCCCACCACCTCCCCTCCAGCAACCCCCAGTTTATTTCCTATTGTTAAGAATCTTATGGTGGGGCACCTGGGTGGCTCAGTGAGTTAAAGCCTCTGCCTTTATCTCAGGTCATGATCTTGGGGTCCTGGGATCGAGCCCTGAATCGGGCTCCCTGGGAGCCTGCTTCCCCCTCTCTCTGCCTGCCTCTCTGCCTACTTGTGATCTCTGTCAAATAAGTAAATAAAATCTTTAAAAAAAATCTTATGGTTTGCCTCTCTCTCAATTTCATTCTTCCTTCCCTTCCCCTATGTTCATCTGTTTTGTGCCTTAAATTCCATGTTATCAGTGAAATCATGTATTTCTTTCTCTGATTGACTTCTCAGCATAATACCTTCTGGTTCTATCCACAGTGTTGCAAATGGCAAGATTTCTTTCTTCTTGATGGCTGAGTAATATTCCAGCATGTGTAGACACCACATCTTCTTAATTCATTCACCTGTTGATGGACATCTGTTCTCCTTCTATAGTTTGGTTGTTGTGGACATTGCTGCTATGAACACAGTACAGGTGCCTTTTCAATCACTATCTTTGCACCCTTCAGGTAAATACCTGGTAGAGTAATTGCTGGGTTGTATGGTAGCTCTATTTTTAACTTTTTGAGGAATCTCCATAGTTTTGAAACTTTTGTAATAAAATTTAAAATGAAAGAAATTTCTCTAATTTGACTAGGAGTATTTGCAAAATCCTACTACAAACATCATACCACATAGTGAAATTGTGACTCCTTTTGAGATCTGAAGTGATACTTGGCTATTTACTATGACAATTTCTGTTAAAAATTGGGGTAGGGGTTCTACTTCATCACGCAAGGCACTGCTGATCCTCTATTGTGTCTGTTTTTTCTTTTATCTTTATTTCCTTTTTCTATTTTTTAAAAAGATTTTTATTTATTTGACAGACAGAGATCACAAGCAGGCAGAGAGGCAGGCAGAGAGAGAGGGAGGAAGCAGGCTCCCTGCTGAGCAGAGAGCCTGATGTGGGGCTCGATCCCAGGACCCTGAGATGATGACCTGAGCTGAAGGCAGAGGCTTAACCCATTGAGTCACCCAGGCGCCCTTCCTTATTCTATTTTGAATTAAGTTCTTAATTTCGACACTTGACTAATATTCAACTTTTCAGTTATTTAAATACCATCATTTATTTCTAAATGCTTTTTATTTCCATTGATATCTTGTACCCATGTTATTTATATATATACACACACACACACATGCACATATGTGTGTGTGTATTTGTTTTACACACACACACACACACACACACAATTTGCTTATTTAACCTTTGTTTTTAGGAACTGCAGGACTGTTTACCAAAGCAGCTGCTCCCTCTAGAAATGTCTGAGGGTTCCAATCTCTCCACCTCTTCACCAACACTCTTTTTAAAAAAAAAAAAAAGATTTTCTGTGTCAGGAGAGAGAGAGACAGTAGTATGAGCACACAAGGAGGGGAAGCAGCAGGCAGAGGGAGAAGTAAGCTCTCCACTCTGCTGGGAGCCCAATGCGGGGCTCCATCCCAGGGCCCTAGGATTGTGACCTGAGCTGAAGGCAGATGCTTAACTGACTGAGCCACCCAGGTGTCCCGCCATCACTCATTGTGTCAGTCTTTTTAATTACACGCTTCCTAGTGGGTGTGAGGGACATACCATTTTGGTCTTTCAACCCTTTAAAACTGCTCGTGGTTTGTGTCTTTGACCAAGAGGTATGGGTGCCCATCTTTCCGTAGCTTCCATCTTTGTCTCAGGTGACTAAGATTGAGTCCCAATTTCAGCTTTAGCTCTTTTTCTTTTAACAGCCTGCCATTTCCAAAGCTCATTTTCATTAGAGGGGCCAGGTACTCTGCAAACACACTACAGCTAATGTAATGCACTGGTCAGGCCATTTGCATCAGCACATCCTTACACAAGCATTGCTTCACCAAGTCACATAACATTCCTACGGATCAGCAAGAACTCTGCTCCCGTTTTCTCTGGGTGGATAAACTGAGACCCAAGGAAGATAATGCGCATGCCCAAGGTCTTCAAAGTGAATCAAAATTTTTATAACCGCTAAGTATGGTGTGGTCAGAGAACACGGTATGTAGGCTAATTTTTATATATCTCCCAAATGGCCTTCTCAAGACTGTGTATTCTAATTGTTGATGGCCCAATTCTGTGTACTCATTTGCTTAAATGTATTACCTGGGCTTTTTAAATGTTCTGTATCTTTGCTGATAACATTTGGCCAATCAGTAACTGAGAGCAAATGTTCAAAGATCCCAGTATGATAGATGATTTGTCACTTTCTTGTCAAAGTTCTATCAACTTCTGCTTTGAAGAATCCATGAACAGGAGGATGGTTAAAATAACTGGGGTTTTCATATCCTCATATGTAGCCACAAAAATTGAACAAGACAACCTGTGTGAATATTAAAACCTAATACTGAACAAAAGCCAGATTTATAAAATGCCTCTGGTATGGCTTAATAAGGTTTGGACAAATACAATCTGTTATTAGATGCATACAGGTATAGAATTTTTATATCTTTAAATTCTTGTATCTTTAATGCACATTTTTATTATACTTGAATATAATAATTTTAAGTCTATTTAAGTCTTAAAAGTCTCTTTCATCTGATAGCAGTATAAGTATACCGATTTTTTTGGCTAGCATCTGCCTGATCTTTACATAGACTTTGAAACTTTCTATGCCCTTACATTTTAAATTTCTTTTTGAATGCATACAGCTGGATTGTTATCAATATTATCATTACTCAATCTGACAATCTTTTTACCTCTTACGTTTAGTGAATTAGCAATTGATTTTCATATATTTGGACTTATTTTTATCTTAATTCTCTAAGTGATTTTTTTGCATATTTTTCCTTTCTTTGCTTTTTTTATATTCAGTTCACTATTTTTCCTGCTTCTGATTTTTTTTCCCCTCTAGTTTGGAATTTACATACTCTAGTGGTTAGCCTTGACATTTTAGCATGTACAGGTAATTACCAAAGAAAAATTAAACAAAAATGCAACAATAAGCTTTTAGCTTTAAAGTTTCATACCTATTTCTATGATTCAGTATTTCAAATACTTTTTGGCTTCACTAGACAAACACTATATTACTACTTAGGACACTTATTCATTTATTGTACCTTTCTATAAGCCATGCTGTGCTTCTGGGATCACGTCTCTTCTGCAGTACAGTTCCTGGAGTATTTTGATATTATGGTCTGCACTGGGCATTTTATGTTCTATAAGGACAATTGTAAAAACCACGTATTGTTGAAACCCACAGGTACTTTCCTATCCATACCTTGTTTTATGTCTTTTGGACACCCTAAAAGTCACTCCAATTGTGGGAATCCACAAATATTTGGAATTAAACAGCACCACTATAAATAATCCAGGGGTCAGAAAGGAAATAACTAGGAAAGAATATTACAAATGAGTCCAACACATTTGACAACGTAGATAAACTGGGTGAATCATTGATTACCAACACTGACTTAAGCAAAATTCAATTTCTTATTATAGGTCTACTCAGGTTATTAAATTTTTCCGCAAATTTTAGGAAAATTGAATAATTAATCCCTTTGTCCACCACACAAAAATATTTGGAATAAAAATGTAGACTAACAATAAATGGGCATGACGGATCTTATTAGGACATGAAAATGTTCTAGGGGCGCCTCGGTGGCTCAGTGGGTTAGGTGTCTGCCTTTCGCTCAGGTCATGATCAAGTCCCGCATGGGGCTTCCTGCTCAGTGGGGCGTCTGCTACCCCCAGTCTCTCTCCCTCTCTCAAACAAATAAAATCTTAAATGTTCTAAAACTGAATTGTGGTCACACCACTTCATGAAGTTACTAAAACCCAGGCAGAGAGGGAGGCTGCCGGCCCGGTGCTCTCCACCTGCTGTCTCCCAGCGTCGACTCTGGCAGTGGCACCGAGGACAGCAAGTGCACCAGCACATTGGGCATGGACTTCTGCTCAGTCACCGGCAAGAGGCTGGAGCGGCCCCCAGGAAGCCCGTGACTTTTCTCCCGGTCTGCTGGCAGCCTATGGAAGCCGGGGCACTGCCTGTCCACATCCCCAGGTGGTTGGTCTAAAAGCGCTGCATCCGAGTGCCCAGGAGGTTTATGGCCTGTTGTTTATCCTCCTGCTCTGCTGTCCCCGCAGCAGAAAGCTGGGGCCCTGTGCCCTCTGATTCTTCTGCCAGGTGCTCCTCCCAGGTAGCATGTGCAGGTGCCAGCTCAGCCTCACCCCAAATGTCCCTGGTGCCTCCTGTGCCCTCCACCTATGCTATGGTCTGGCAGTACCCACGCCCCCTCAGAGAGAATGCTGAGCCTCACTGCTGGGTGCAGGAGGAGAGATTTCCCTGCCTCTGGGAGGAGGAACCTCTACTCTTTGATGCACTTGCATGGAGTGTGTTTATCTGAAAATGGGTTTACCTTGCAAGAAGCAGAAATCACTGCACCTGCACTGGTCAAGATCATGAAGGCCAGAGAGAGTCACCAAGATGCAGCAGATCATGACTCTTCAGCAAATGTCTCAGGTCATTCATGTGAAATGGGAGAGGACTGTCAGGTAGAAAAGTGAATTTTTGGCCTTCAGATTAGAAGATGAGAAAACTTCAACTACCTCAGATAAAATGACAAAGAGTGAAGTGACCGAAGTCCAAACAGGTACCACATTAGATTTAATCCAGAAAAGAGTAAAATATTCATCAAATAACTTTATTCATTGAAAATAATTGTACTCCTGGAATCCATGGAAATTGCTGGAAATGAGGACAGAAAAACAGTGCTGCTCGCCCAGCAAGCTCAGGCGCCCACCCAGGGAGACACCGAGGTTGCCCACCTCCAAACCATGCTCTAGTCTTGTAAGCCTGATAATATGAAATGTTAAGCAGGGTCTGTATTTCGTGTGCCTAACAGCAACTCTGGAGTTTTATCCCTATGGATATAATAAACTATTTAAAAAAGAAAAAGAAAGATACTAAAAACCACTGATAAGAAAAAAGAAATCACAACGAAATACTTACTCCATCCTCTGAATCACAGCTCCCAAGGGATTTTCTTCTGACTCCTCTGGTCACTCCTGAGTCTCCTATCCAGGTTCCTCTGTGCCCACTGTTCCATAGATATAAGGTTTTATAAAGCTCTCTTCTGAGCCTTCTGTTCTTTACACTTCTCAAAGAGCTTAAATGTCTGTATAGTCTTTTTGTTCTCAAAAAACACCCATGACTTTACATACGGGTTTTATACCAGAAAACTGAAAATTTCACTGCCAGCCTAAATGTCTTGACTCCCACTGCTACTCCGCCCACCACCTGTGTGATAGCCACTCAGATTCAGAGCCCGGTCTCTAGGCTTCACGCAAACTCATCTAAACCACTCGGGAACAGACTAACGAGTGGCTTCATAACCTTGGCCACTTTCTGGCTATACAGTGATTGGCATCTCAGCTGGGATTCTCTGAAAGTGCAGCCCAACCGAGCGGTCTCACAGCTTGTGAACAGCAGGCAAGGGTCCCAGTCAGCATCTTCATGTGAATAATGGGATATCAACACAGCTATTTTTACATCCTTAATAAGCCTGATGAAAAAGCCGCATTCCAGCCATCTCCCCTTCGTGTTTTTAGCCACAGGAGGATTTTTTTGTTTGTTTAAACTGTAAGACTGACACTCCCTGACTCTATCCCAGAGAATTCAGGGCCAAGGAGAGCAACCAGATAGGGCACTCTAAAAAGGCCTCTTCTTACAAGTTGGCTCTGATCCCAGGCCCGTCCCATCCCTGACCCTCCATGGAGAGGAGCACTGAGACTCTGGAAGGAGAAGGACCAGGCCTGCAGGTTGTGCTTATGGGTTCAGGGAAGCCCAGATCCCTCCAGATAATACCATCTCCCAGCAGTGCCCTGAGCCCAACTCAGTGGGTAGAGCTAGGGAAAAGCCTGGGAGGAGAAGTTGAGGAAGACCCCTTGCCTGTGACTTTGTTGACTGTCACTGTGACCACCCAGATCCTGCCTCTGCTTCTGACCTCAGGGCAGGACTGACCTTCAGTGCCCTGAAGTGCTGAGTTCATGGACTCACAGCTCTTACCTCACAGCATCCCTCCCCTGATCTCCTTGGGAAGGCCCCGGAGGAGCTGGGATGGTTTGTACCTTCAGCTTTGTATTTCAGGGTCATGCAAAGATGGCTGTCACAGCTTACTGGGTACAGATGAAAGCAGTGTCCTGGATGCATCTCCTACAAGCCCTAGGGAAAAAGCCAGTCCAGTCAATAAAAATCCGAGACACACACTTACTTAAAGTACACACACAGTGTCTGAACAATTCCCAGTCAGTGAAGCTGCGCACTTCAAGAGTAAGAGGGGGGAATATCCCACAATCACTAGGTGTTCATCCATGGAGATCGAGGGCTGAGTTGCTGGAAGCAGGAGGGCTTCTCCACTGCACACTCTGGGAGAGGGACCCACAGGCACAGTGACAAGAAGAACAGAGAGAACATCATGGCAGCTTTCTTCCCTTCCCAGACCCTGGCCTCCATAGCTAGAAAATCAGGAGGGAAAGTAGCTCCAGCTGCCCCCAAGGAGAGAGACTCCACTGGTGTTGGTCCCACTGGGCTCGTTACACTCAACCCTGTGATGTTGAACACAACTGAGGAAATGGGGACGTGCATCAGGCCGATGGGACTTAGATAGTGGTCAAGGGACAGAGGGCAGTTGTAAGACGCTTCTTGTGCTTATGGAACACTTCCGGGGGAGCACCTGGGTGGCTCAGTGGGTTAAGTCTCCGCCTTTGCTCAGGTCATGATCTCAGTGTCCTGGGATAGAGTCCTGCATCGGGCTCTGCTCCGCAGGAAGCCTGCTTCTCCCTCTCTCTGTGCCTGCCTCTCTGCCTACTTGTGTTTTCTCTCTCTGCCAAATAAATAAATAAAATCTTATATAAAAAAAAAAAACAACCCACTTCCAGGGCATTTGCTCTGGGGAGTGGGCAAGCCTGGCTCCCTCTCCCACTCACCCTCTTAGTGCTTCTGTCTGGTCTGGGCAGAGTCACTCCCACTGCACCCTCATCTGCAAGATATGCTCAGGAGTTCCTGGGAATCTCCTTTCTCCAGCCTGATCCTGGGGACACAGGCAAGATGCTCTGTGCTCCCCACCCCACCCAAAGGAGGAACACCCTGAACCTTGCCTTCTTCAGCTTCAATGACTTTAGAGGTTATAAGAAACACCTATGGGGGGGGGTGACAAAGCCAAAGAGATTTCAGGGTGGCCTAGTCTGCCCCGGTGGGACCCCAGAACATGGTGGACCAAAGTCCTACCCTTGGAGGGTAAACCATACGGGAACCCTCTCTCTTCCAAGACCACTTAGAAACACAAACCCAAGAAACCTCCAGCCTGATGTGGACATCGTGACAAAGCCCTTCCTGAAGATTCTTCTAAGAGACACAGCTGAGTTAGCAAAAGAGAACACAAGTTGTTTTACCCAGTCTCTTTCAGCCTAGCATTCTTTTTTCTGCCCCCAACAGTACAGTTCCCTCAGGGGATCGTGCAGCGCCATCTTGAGCCTCAGTGCTTCTGGCTGACCACGGAGAAGTCTGTCAGTCCCTTCTGCCCAGCCCAGCTCTGCAACTTGGGAAAACACTCCAGAGACCATGAACCTGTTCTTATGGGAGACTGAGAGGTACATCCAATATTCAAGATGTTTGTCTCACTCCCATAGCCTTTGAAAACAAAGTGTGCAACCATTTTATGCATTTTATTTGATTTTTTATTTATTTATTTTTTTAATTTTTATTTTTTATAAACATATATTTTTATCCCCAGGGGTACAGGTCTGTGAATCACCAGGTTTACACACTTCACAGCACTCACCAAAGCACATACCCTCCCCAATGTCCATAATACGACCCCCTTCTCCCAAACCCCCTCCCCCCAGCAACCCTGAGTTTGTTTTGTGAGATTAAGAGTCACTTATGGTTTGTCTCCCTCCCAATCCCATCTTCTTTCATTTATTCTTCTCGTACCCATTTTATGCATTTTAATACTTACTAGTCAAGAGTTCAGTGGAAGGTCTGAGGAAAAAAATCGTGAAATGATTTCCCCAGTATCAAGCACCATAATTTGGTTCAGGTTTTGTGACTGCTGAGTCCTCACACGCAGCCCTGCAGTAATCTCATGCCCTTTTCCAGCATGCAGGTTCCCTCTCAGAGATTTTGGGGCCGAGCTTTCTGACATTCCACAGTGGTCACATCCTAGGGAACCCTGAGGATGAGCTCCCTTCCACTTGTCTTCCACTACTTGCTTTTTCCCGTGTTTTAAGGTAATAATACATTTGGGTTTTAGAAATTTAAGTTCATTAGATAACAATTTAAAACATTTGTTTAGAAAGGATAGAGTAGGATATAGCTAAATGGTAGGATTAGTATCACTGCTAATACAAAACATAGATACCAATTAACAATAAGCACAATCTGCAAGGTCAACATCATACTTGAAGTTAAACACCGAATGTTTTTCCCCTTTCCTCCCCCTAAAAACAGGAACAAAAAAAGTTAAGGGTATCCCCTTACTGCTTCTCATTTATATTATACTTAAGTTTCTGGCCAGAAAAAGGGCGGGCGGGGGGGGGGGGGAACATATAAAGAGAGGGAAAGGGTAGCATGGGGGAAGAGAGAAAGAAAGAGAAAACAAAAAATCCAAGGCATTCAGGTTAAAAAGAAGTAAAATTATTTCTATTTGCAAATGGCATAATCTTGTGTAGAGTAAATCCAAAGGAATTCACTAAACGACTGTGGGAACAGACGATTTCAGCAAGGTTGGAAGATACAAGATTGTGTATAAAAATCAGTTGCATTTCTTTAACAGCAAGCAATATGCAAATGAAATTAAGAAAACATCTTGTTGACAGCAGCATTGAAAAGAACAAAATACTTAGGAATAAATTAACAAAAGTGTAAAACTTGTTTATTATGACCTACAAAATGAAGCTAAAAATTTTAAAGAAAAAAATGATCTTAAACGAATGAAGTTGGAGGACTCGTGCTTCCTGATCTCAAACTTACTGTAAAACTATAATCATCGGGACAGTGTGGTGCTGGCATGAAAACAGATCACCGAAATAGTACTGAGTCTCCAAATAGACTCTTACAGTTATAGTCACTTAATTTTGGTGCCATGATAATTCAATGGAGGAAAGAATTCTCTTTTCAACAAATGGTTCTAAAATAGAACCAGATATCCATATGCGGAAGAATGAAGTCGGACCCCTACCTCCTACCACCAGTGAGAATAAACTCAAAATAGGTTCTAGACTAGGGGCACCTGGTTGGCTCAGTTGGAAGAGCATGCGACTCTTGACCTTGAGGTTGTGAGCTCAAGCCCCACGTTGGGTGTAGGGATTATGTGAATAAACTTTAAAAATAGGTCATAGCACCTGGGTGGCTCAGTGGGTTAAAGCCTCTGCCTTTGGCTCAGGTCATGATCCCAGGGTCCTGGGATCGAGCCCTGCATCAGGCTCTCTGCTCAGCAGGGAGTCTGCTTCCTCCTCTCTCTCTGCCTGCCTCTCTGCCTACTTGTGATCTGTCAAATAAATAAAAATCTTTTAATAAATAAATAAATAAATAAATAAATTGGGACGATGGGGGAGTAGGACCCTAAGCTTACCTCATCCTACGGATACAACTAGAGAACACCCATATTAGAATAAATAACCCAGAAAATGACCCGAAGACTGGAAGAACAAACTCCACTACTAAAGACAGGGCAGAGGCCACACTGAAGAAGGCAGGAAGGCAGAGATGTAGCCTGGGAGCCAAATGGACCATGGCTATCTGAGCTGCAGAGGGAGCCAGTGGCCCAGAGGAGGATGGAAAACAGACTCACCGGGGAGCCCACAAATAAGGAAGACTGATTCTCTACAGTATTTGCTTGGAAAGTGAGTTCTAAAAACCAGCAGGACTTAAAACCTGGAATGTTTATTGTTGTTGTTCATAGTTTTTTTTTTAATTATGTTCAGTTAGCATCATTAGTTTTTGATGTAGTGTCCAATGCTTCAGTAGTTGCATATAACACCCAGGGCTCATCACAACACTGCCGCCCTCCTTAATGCCCAGGATCCGGCCTAGAATTCTAAATGCCAGCAGGCTCAGCTCCTGGAGAGCCCTGACAGCATTCAGAAGTGGAGCCCCCACTCTTAAAGAGACAGCACAACAGACAGCCCCTGCAGATACAGCTTAGAAAAAGCAGTTTGAAAAATGCTAGGGGCAGACAGGAGAGTGATTTTCTCCACTCGGAGTGCTGCCTGGAGAGACAGAGATCATGGGTAGACCCCTCTAGGAAAAAAAAAAAACAAAAACAAAAACAAAAAAAAAACAACTGCCAGGCACCCTTTCTCTCTCCTGCCTCATACCCCCATCCTTTGCATACACAAGAGCCACCCCGCAGAAACCAGCGGGATGCTGGACACTCACTACCTAACTTGCTTGCACCAAGCCCCACCTCCCATGATTCAGTGGATCCACCCTTCCCAGTCACATTCCCCTCAGTCCCCGCATTGTGAGCCCCTCCTTCTGGAAAAGCCCTGCCAGCCCATCTCTTGACCGAGGTGTTCTGTAGGACTTTGGTTCTGGCAGCAGTGGGGGCAGGTCTCATTTTGCAGGCAGACCACCTCACACTTCACTGCCCGAATAGGCAAGCAGAGCCTTTGCATATGACTGGACTGAACAAAAAAGGGACCGAGACTCAAGAGCAGAGCATGTGCAACACACACAGGAGACACTCTCTGAAGACCAGGCCCTGGGGAACAGGGCACACGACACTTCAGAACAATACAGAGCCTCTTCTTCCTAAGGGCATTAAGAGCAAGAGAAGCAGCTGATTTGCCTAACACAGAGAGACACAGAAAGTCAGACAAAATGAGGAGACCAAGAAACATCTCCCAAATGAAAGAACAGAACCAAACCACAGCAAGAGACCAAAGTGAAACAAATGTATGTAATAGGCGTGATAGAGAACTTAAAGTAATGATCGTAAGCATACTCCTTGGACTTGAGAAAAGGGTAGACATCATCAGTGAGACCCTTAGCAAAAAGATTTAAAAAACCCAATCTGAGATGAAGAACACAATTAATGAAATTAAAAATACACTGAATGGAATCAGTTGCAGGCTAGAAGAAGCACAGAAATGAAGTAATGACCTAGAAGACAGAGTAATGGAAAGTAATCAAGCTGAGCAAATGAGAGGGAAAAATTATGCAAATTGAGAATAGTCTTGGAGAACTCAGGGACTCCATCAAGCATAACAACATTCAGATTAGAGGAATCCTGAAAAAAGAAAGGGGGGCGGGCAGGAAAATTGAAGGCATAATAGCCAAAAACTTTCCCAATGTGGGGAAGGAAACAGATATCGGGATCCAGGAGGCACAGAGGTCCCCACCCTCTCCCCCTCTCCCCACTGCCAATTACTCAGCCCAAGGAGGTCCACACCAAGACATACAGTAATTAAAATGGCAAAAGGTAGTGATAAAGAATTAAAAAAAAAAAGATTTTATTTATTTAACAGAGATCACAAGTAGGCAGAGAGGCAGGTAGGGAGAGAAGGAAGCAGGCTCCCTGCTGAGCAGAGAGCCTGATGTGGGGCTTGATCTCAGGACCCTGGGATCATGACCTGAGCTGAAGGCAGAGGCTTTAACCCACTGAGCCACCCAGGCGCCCCGGTAAAGAATTTTAAGAGCAGCAAAAGACAACTGTTACATACAAGGCAAACCCCGATGAGGCTATTGCTGGATTTTTCAGCAGAAACTTTGCAGGGTGAAAGAAAGAGGTATGATATATTCAAAGTGCTAAAAGGAAAAAAAATCTACAGACAAGAAAACTCTATCCAGCAAGGCTATCATTCAGAATAGAAGGAGAGCTATAGTTTCTCAGATAAAAGTAATGGAATTCATGATCACTGAATCAGTCCTACAAGAAATATTAAAGGGGATTCTCTGAGTGGAAAGGAAAGACCATAAGTGAGAGTATGAAAAGTAAAAAAACACAAAGGCAGTAAAAATATTTCTATAAAAATCAGTCATGGGATTAGAAGAATGTAAAATAGGACACCATACACCTAGAATGTGAGGAAGAGAGAAGAATGGGTGTAAAGTTAGGTGACCATCAACTTCATATAGACTGCTAGATGCAGAAGACATTACACACAAAACTAATGGTAACCACAAATCAAAAACCAGAAGCAGATATATTTAGCTCCTTCTCTCTCTTTTTTATTTGCATATCACTAAAGAAAGCAAATAAAGCATCAAAGATAGCAAGAGAAGAAAGAGTCATAGAAAATTTATAGAAACAACCACAAAACAAATAAGAAAATGATCGTGAATACATATCTATTTAATGTAAATGTCCTCACCACGGTCATCAAAAGACAGTTACAATGTGGATTAGCATGGAGGACATGGGGAGTTAGAGAGAAGGGAGTTGGGGGAAATTGGAAGGGGAGGTGAACCATGAGAGACTATGGACTCTGAAAAACAATCTGAGGGGTTTGAAGTGGCGGGGGGTGGGAGGTTGGGGTACCAGGTGGTGGGTATTATAGAGGGCACAGATTGCATGGAGCACTGGGTGTGGTGCAAAAATAATGAATACTGTTATGCTGAAAATAAATAAAAAATTAAAAATTAAAAAAAAAACAAAAAAACCCCAAGAGCCATCTACATGGGGCCTGTAAGAGACTCCACAGATTGAAAGTGAGGGGATGGAGAAGTACTTAGCATGCAAGTAAATGCCAAAAGAAATCCACCCAAGTAATACTTAGACAAAATACGTTTTAAAAAAGGACTGTAACAAGAACTAAAGAAGAACATTACATAATAAAGGGGACAATCCCACAAGAGGATATAACAATTTAAATACACACGCACCCAATATGGGAAAACCTAAATACAGAAAACAGTTAATAACAAATATAAAGAAACGAATCAATAGTAATACAGTAATAGTAGGGGGGTCTCACATCTCATCTACATTGACGAACAGATCAGCCAAACACAAAACACAAACAGTGGCTTTGAATGACACACGGGGAACAGATGGATTTACCTGAAATAAAGCAGAGAAAGATAAATACCATCTAATCTCACCCATATGTGGGATTTAAGGAACAAATGAGCAAATGGAAGAGACAGAGAGAAACCAACAGACTCAACTCTAGAGAAAAACTGATGGCTACCAAATGGGAGGTGGGGGGGGAGGGGGAATAGGGACAGGGGGTTAAATAATATACTTAGCATGATGAATCAAATGCCTGAAATAAAACAAAATAAAAATAAATACCAAGAATTGTGAGGACTCACTGAGAGTGTCTGATCTGGAGAAGGCTACTCCTTGCTGACCTAAATAGCTCCCCAGAGATCTTGAGACCTGTGCCTCAGTGTTGGCCAGGCCATTCCCAGTGGGCAGTGCTGTTAAGCCATACAGAGTTTCAGAGGGAGAAGGGTACCTGTTCCCGGGCTGGCAAGCCTTCTCCTCATGGACCGTGGTGCAAGCCATGTAAGGGTCCCTGGAACACTAACCCTCAGAGCAGCCCTGCGTTCCTGTCACACTCATGCCATCATCCACGAGCTACGCACCCCAACACCAAGGGACCCAAGCTCTCAGCTGGAACCCAGCTTTTACTTGGAAGGACGGACTCCACAGAGAACCAACTTGTAGAAAGGTCCACCTCAACTAAATTTGTACTTTACTCTTATCTACCCTTTGCCTAGACAACAGTATACGTGATCATTGGCTTGTAGTAGGTAATTTCTTTAGTTAGAGGGCTAATTAAGAGATATTCTCTTACATCCTATTGGCTTGTGAGATGTCACAGTTCTAATTTATAATTCCTGCAGTGAACCTGTGTTAAATAAATTCTTGGCAAAGACAAAAAAAAAAACAAAACAAAAAAAAAGAAGACCATGTGTTATGTAATTCCATTTATACGAAATGCCAATAGACAAATTTATAGAAGCAGGAAATAGATTAGTGACTACCTAGGCCTGGCAGGGGTGGTGAGTGGGATGAGAGTTTCTGCTAATTGGTATAGGGTTTCTTTCTGGGGTGGTGAAAATTTTTTTTTTTTTTTAAAAAGACACATTTATTCAGCGTCATGATCAGACTATTACATTTAGCAATCAACAGCATGGGTGCAAAAAAAAAAAATCTACATTAAAACCCTTTGTTGGAATGCTTTACACTTTCCACAGAACAGAAACTAAAATAACCTGTTATACAATTAGTCACAAATACAGTCCTCGAGTTTTTTTGCCCATACACATGAGTATTGTCTAAAACAGGTCTTCTTTGTAGCAGCTAGGCCCTGCCACCACTGTGCTTGGCTGAGTTCACAAATCTGTTGTAACCTGTAGCTTCCCTGTCACTTCTCTGGCTCTCCTCTCCTGCTAAGCTTTGTT
>NC_081568.1:146624287-146659815 GCF_022355385.1 Mustela nigripes
TGGGAGGGGAGACTTTAACGATGCTTACTCGGCGGCGTCCACAGGCAGAAAGGGTGGTGAAAATATTTTTAAAGAAGATTGTGATCATAGTCAAATAACTCCTGAATAGGGGTGCCAGGGTGGCTCAGTGGGTTTAGCCTCTGCCTTCAGCTCAGGGCATGATCTCGGGGTTCTGGGATCGAGCCCCACATCGGGCTCTCTGCTCAGTGGGGAGTCTGCTTCTCTCAATCCATCTGCCCCTCTCCCCACTCATTCTCTTTCTCTCAAATAAAATTTTTTAAAAAAATTTAAACTTAAAATATTTTAAAAACTCAAAATATATAAAATGCCTTTGAATTTTACATTTAAATGAGTTCATTTTATGGCATATGAATTATATCTTACAGCTTTTTATTTATTATTATTATTATTATTTTATTTATTTATTTTTTGAGAGAGAGAGAAAATGGAAGGGCAGAGGGAAGGGCAAGGGGACTGGGGGAAAGAGAGACTATTAAGTGTGGAGCCCAATGCATGGCTTGATCTCACAATGCTGAGATCATGACCTGAGCTGAAATCAAGAGTTGGATACTTTACCAGCTCAGTCACTCAGGTGCCCCATCATAAAGCTTTTTAAGAAACACATAATTGCTTTTAAAATGTTCACCAAATTCAAAAGATGGCTTACAAGTTTCTATTAATATAAAATTGGGGGTAAATGGTAGAGTAGTAGGGGGACACTGGGCTTGCCTCATCCCTCAAACACAGCTAGATGAATGTCCAATCACTTGGAGCACCTAGGAAATCGATCTGCGGATTAGGAGAATGATCTGTACAACTAGGGTGAGAGCATGAGTTCCTGGGGAGGAGGAGGGCAGAGGCCCAGGAACTGACAGGGTGGTTCATTATCTGGGTACACACACTGGGAGAGAACGTTCCCTTTCCTGGAGTACATTTGGAAGAGGGTATATTGCTTCTCCAAGGACAAAAGACCTGCCAGGCAGCACTGAGCGGCTGTTCATCGGCCAGGGACAGAGGCACACGGAGGGCAGGGAACCTGGATGCTGCTTTTCATGGTGCTTCACCATTGACTCTGGGCACCTGTGCAAGCATGCGACTGTTTTTCTGGGACAAAACAACACCAGACACAGCACAACCAGCTCTTCTCCAGAGGAAGGGAATGGGTCTGCTCCATGCCAGGTCCTTTAAGATCTAGAGTTTTGAATACCAGCTGCATACATTCTTGCAGAGGAGCTGTGGCACCAGCGGTTCCGATGGCCCTGGGTACTGACAGGGTGAAGGCAGGGACCCGAGAGAGGCCTGGGACACATGAGCAGAGGTTGCTTGCTTTTCTGTGAGGGCTTCCCAAGCAGCAATGGGCGGAAGAGTCCCCCATCTGGAGATGAGAGATTGGAGCAGAGCTATTTTCCCTGCCACCAACATGACTGGACTTCAGTGAGCAACACAGCACCCTAGTGGAAGCTGGAACCACTTACACAGAAACCCTCCCCCACTCACCAACGCACCCTGCCCCCATGCCCTGCAGGTGCATCTTTACACCTGCAGGGCATGTCTCTGACTGTGAACCAGCGCAGAAAGCCTCTCCCCCAGAAGACCCATACAGGCACCTCACATGCACAAAGTCCACTGATCACAGAATGCTCCAAAGCATCTGCTTCAGTTCTGGTAGAAATAGGACCAGGCTTTCTAGCTCTCTCTCTCTTTTTTTTCCTTTTTTTTTTTTCCTCTTTCTTTCTTTTTCTTTTTAATAAGGTTTGAAGTTTTTTTTATCTGTATTCTTTTCTCTCTCTTTGGATCAGGTAGCTTCCTTTTTTTCCTTTCTTTTTCTATGGAGTCAGGATTATACTTGTTTGTCTCTTTGTTTTTGTTACTGTTTCTTTTTCTTTTCTCTCTCTTTTTAAAACAGGCTTATTTTAACAAATCAAAGCACACCTAAAGGCCCAGACATTCTCCATTCCAAGCCAGGAGGAACTCTGCAGAGGACTGACCTATGGGGAAGAGCAGCCAAACATCAGAACACAACAACACCAGAAATACTTCCTGAAGCACCAGAAACTGGACAGTGCATGACCCTTTCTTAATATAGCATCACTCTCAGGAGCAAGAAACATAAAATGAGAAGACAGAGGAACTCCTGCCAAAAGAAAGATCAAGAAGAAACCATGGCGAGGGATTTACTCAAAACATAAAAGCAATATATCTGAACAAGAATTTATTTTATATTTTTACCTTTTTTTTTTTTTTTTAAAGAGAGAGCACATGCAAGCATGAGCCAGGAAAGAGATGGAGGGGGAAAGAGAGGGACAATCAGACTCCAAGCTGAGCACAGAGCCAGACATCTTCCCAGCAGAATTCTACCAAACATTTACAGAAGAATTAATACCTACCCTTCTGAAAATGTTGCAAAAAAATAGAAAAGGAAGGAATACTTCCGAACTCATTCTATGAGGCCACATTACCTTAATCCTTTTGTGTGGTTACACAAAGACTCCACTAAAATTTAGAATTGCAGACCAATATCCCTGATGAACATGGATGCAGAAATTCTCAACAAGATACTAGCAAACCAAATCCAATAGTACATTAAAGTAATTATTCACCACAATTAAGTAGGATTTATTCCTGGGTTGTAGGAGTGGTTCAACATCCACAAATTAATCAGTGTGATACACATTAATAAAAGAAGAGACAAGAACCATATGATCCTTTCAATAGATGCAGAAAAAGCATTTGACAAAATACAGTATCCCTTCTTGATAAAAACCCTCCACCACGTAGGGATACGGGGAATATACCTCAACATCATAAAAGCTGTATACAAAAGACCCACACTGAATACCATCCTCAATGAGGAAAAACTGAGAGCTCTTCCCCTAAGGTCAGGAACGTGGCATGTTCACTCTCACCAGTGTTGGTCAACATGGAACTGGAAGTCCTAGCCTCAATCAGACAACAAAAAGAAATAAAAGGCATCCAAATTGGAAATTGGAAAAGAAGAAATCAAACTTCTTTGCAGAAGACATGATATTCTGTAGAAAAACCAGAAAGATTTAAAAAAATTGCTAAAGCAGGAATTCGACAAAGTGGCAGCATGTAAAAATCAATGCACAGAAGTCAGCTGCATTGCTATGCACTAACAATGAGGCAGAAGAAAGAGAAATCAATGAATCAATCCCACTTATGATTGCACCAAAAACCACAAGAAACCTAGGAATAAGCCTAACCAGAGGCAAAGAATCTGTACTCTGAAAACTACTGAATGCTTTTGAAAGAAATTGAAGAAGACACAAAGAAATGGAAAAGCCTTCCATGCTCATGGATAGGAAGAACAAGTATTGTTAAAATGTTGATACCACTGGAAACAATCTACGCAGTATCTCTCAAAATTATATCAGCATTTTTCAGAGTTAGAACAAACAATCCTAAAATTTACATGGAACCACAAAAGACCCAGAATAGCCAAAGTAATGTTGAAAAAGGAAAGCAAAGCTAGAGGCATCATGATTTCAGACTTCAAGCTCTATTTCAAAGCTGCAGCCATTAAGACAGGATGGTACTGGCACAAAAATAGACACACAGGCATGGAACAGAATAAAGAACCCAGAAAGGGACCCATAACAGAAATGGACCATAACACGGTCAACTAATCTGTGACAAAGCAGGAAAGACTATCCAATGACAAAAGGACAATCTCTTCAATAAATGGTACTGGGAAAGTTGGACAGCCAGATGTAGGAGAAAGAAACTGGACCATTTTTTTACACCACACACAAAAAATAAATTCAAAATGGATGAAAGACCTAAATGTAAGACAGGAGTCCATCAGAATTCTAGAGGAGAATACAGGCAGCAACCTTTTCAATCTTGGCCACAATAACTTCTTGCTAGACACGTCTCCAAAGGCAAGGGGAACAAAGCAAAATCAACTATTAGGACTTCATCAAGATAAAAAGCTTTGGCACAGCAAAGGAAACAACAAAACTAAAAACAACCTACAGAATGGGAGAAGATATTTGCAAATGACTTATCAGATAAAGGGCTACTACCCACAATCTATAAGGAACTTATCAAACTCAGGACCCCAAAACCAAATAATCCAGTCAAGAAATGGGCAGAAGACGTGAATGGACAACATACAAATTGTCAACAGACTCACGAAATAAAAGGTCCACATTATTGGCATCAGGGAAATACAGATCAAAACCACAATGAGATATTAAATGGCTACAAGTAAGTCAAGAAACAACAAATCTTGGCAAGGATATAGAAAAAGGGGAACCCTCTTACACTGCTGGTAACAATGTAAACTGATGCAGCCACTCTGGAAAAGAGTATGAAGGTTCCTCAAAAAGTTAAAAATAGAGCTACCGTATGACTCAGCAATTGTCCTGCTGGGTATTTACCCAGAGGAGACAAACACTGTGATCCGAAAGGGCACCTGCACCGCAGTATTTATAGCAGCAATGTCCACAATAGCCAAACTATGGAAAGAGCCCAGATATCCACTGACAGATGAATGGATAAAGAAGATGTGGTGTGTGTGTAGGTGTGTGTGTGTGTGTGTGTGTGTGTGTGTATACATATATATGTATATATATTTTATATATTATGTATATATGTATATGCATATACACACATATATGCACACACATATGTATATATGTATATACACACATATATAATGGAATATATATATTATATAATATATATTATATTATATATAAGATTTTTATATATGTATATACATATATATGCATATATATATTATATATATATGTACACACACCCATATATATAATGGAATATTATGTAGCCATCAAAAAGAATGAAATCTTACCATTTGCAATGATGTGGATGGAACTACAGGGTGTTATGCTGAGTGAACTAAGTCAATCAGAGAAAGACAATTGTCCTATGTTTTCATTCACGTGAAATTTAAGAAACAAAGCAGAGGCTCATAGGGGAAGGGAGGGAAAGATAAGACAAAATCAGGGAGGGAGACAAACCATAGAGACTTAATTCTAGGAAACAAACTGAGGGTGGCTGGAGGGGAGGAGGCAGGTGAGGGGATGGGTGATGGGCATTGAGGAGGGCACTTGATGGAATAAGCACTGGGTGTTGTATGCAACTGACAAATCACTAAACTCTCCCTCTGAAACTGATTATACACTACATGTTAATTAATTGAATTTAAATAAAATAAAAAAGAAAGCAACACCGGCCATAGACAAAAAGTGTTGCTGTTATTATTAGGGGCAGGGGTCCTGCTTAATTCGTTTTGTATTACTCCTTGCACTCTTGATAATTTTGTCACTCACTTGATATTCATCAGAAGCTAATTTCTTTGAGGGCACCCAGGAAACAGAGTCATTCTTCGCTTTTATGGTGAGGTTGCTGAGGATCAGAGGCATGGGGTTGCTGACAACCCTGCTGGGTATTTACCAACTCACCAAGCTCTGCTCAGAACCCAGGCACTTTGACCTTTAGTCCAGAGCTCTTTCATTGCCCTGTACTCAGTATTAGGGAAATCAAGAGGCAGTTGGGACCAGATAATTTTTCAGGGGAATGTATAGAGTGGTTCATGCTCATCCTTTCTGGTGCTTCCATGACCCAGGAAGGGGAAGTGAGGACAGGGTTTCATTGGGAAGCAAATGAGAAATACAAATAAGAAATGATGTAAGATCACAGGGTGGTAGGTACAGCCATTATACGACTGGCTACAAGTAGTTTCTGAAATGCTCTTTTTAACCAAAAGCAAGAAATTATCAGTTACCAATATAAACGTTGTCTAAGAGACACAGTTTAAGTGTGTATGTCTTAGGGAAAAAAAAAGATTTTATTTTAGAGCATGCACCAAGTGGTTGGGGGTCAATGGAGAAGGAAATAATCTCCAGCAGACTCCCCACCTTGGGGCTCGATTCCACAACCCAGGAGCTTATGACCTGAGCTGAAAACAGGGCTGAGAGGCTTACCCAACAGAGCCACTCAGGCACCCCATTAAGTGGGTATTTCTCTGTAATTATGATTATAGCATTTAGTGAATCATTTTTTTTCTTTCCAGGTTTACTGAGGTATAATTGACAAATTTAAAAAGCTGTATATATGGGGTGAACAGTATGATTTAATATATGTACACACTGTGGAAGGATTACTACTATCAAGTTAAATATACATTACTCACATAGTTACCATTGTGTGTGTGTGTGTGTGTGTGTGTGTGTGGTGAGAGCCCTTAGGATCTACTTTCTAAATAACTTCCATGTTTACAATACAGCATTATTAAGTAAGGTCACCCTGCTAAATGTTAGATCCCCAGAACTGATTCATCGCTCATGCCATGTCTGCATAAATGTGCATGAATTCAAATCCAAGTATAGTTAATTAACCATTCCCTTGAAAATTTCCACTTTTAGTGAATTACATCCCATCTTCATGGGGCCACTGGGAGGTGATGAGGTCAGGAGAGGGATGTTCTCATGAATGGGAGTAGAGCTTATGAAATATCACCCAGAGAGGTCATGTGAGGACACAATGAAAAAAACAGTGGTCAATGAGGAAGTAGCCCTTTACAGATCAAAATAGTGTGGTTCCATGATCTTGGACTTCCCAGCTTCCAAAGCTGTGAGAAATAAACATAAATTAAAAAAAAAATCTTCAATGAACACTCAACTATTTTGTTGTTGTTACTTGGCTTGCATTCTCCCCCTTATGACAGATTCCTTGAAGTGTAATTATTCCATGAAAGAACATGAGTATTTATGACTATTGGTACATATAGCCAAGTGACTTTTCCAAAGAGTTGTGTTAATTAACATGATCAGCAATACAGGCAGGAAAATAAGCTTCACAGCATCACTGTACATATTGCATACTGTCACTAAAATCTATCTTGCAAAACAATAAAACAAAAATAAATGAATTTTGCTACAAAAAATGACAAAAGAGTACCTCATGGATTCCCTTTAAACTCTTCTGATGATTAGTGAACTTCAACATGTTCCTGCATGGTTTTTTTTTTCTTCATTATGAATTGTTTTTTATTGTGTAGAGCAATCCCATGCATGAAAAGACATTTAGCATTTCTGGCTTCTGGGCAAGAGATAACAACACAACCTTTTAAGTGCTGGTCAGTGGGACAACCAAACCTCACCCACATATTTTCGCATACATGTTTATGCGATACCGACCACTGGCTGCTGATCTAGTTTAAGGCCTGGACCAAACACAGGCTTAAGTATCTATTCCAGGCCTTCTTTTTCTTGACTTTTATCGTGGTTCCAGTATGGCCTTCATGGGCAAGAGGAGGCCTCTTGCAAACAAAGAGTTAATAAGGCACCCCCAAGAAAAAGTGTTGTCTTTGTAACCTCACTGACAGGTTTCTCCTCTGACACCTGGAACAGAGTTTATTCTTGGTCTTCACCTACATTAGAACTCCTCTTGTCAAAAATAAGCACATAGATCAATGGAACAGAATAGGAAACCCATAAAAAAAACCCATAATTATATGGTCAATTAATCTTTGACAAAAGAGGGAAGAATATCCAATGGGAAAAGGACAGTCTCTCCAATAAATGGTGTTGGGAAGACTGAACAGCTACATGCAAAAGAATGGAACTAGACCACTGTCTTACAACACACACACAAATAAACTCAACATGGATTAAAGCTCTAAATGTAAGACTGAAACCATAAAAATCCTAGAAGAGAGCACAGGTGTTAATTTCTCTGACATCATTGGTAGCAACTCTTTCCTAGATATGTCTCCTAAGGCAAGGAAATCAAAAGCAAAAATAAACTACTGGGACTCCACCAAAATAAAAGCCTTCTGCAGAGTGAAGGAAACAATCAACAAAACTAAAAGGCAACCTATAGAATGGGAGAAGATATATGCAAGTGACATGTCAGATAAAGGGTAAGTATCCAAAGTTCATAAAGAACTTACACGGGAAAAAAAAAGAACTTACACGATGCAACACCAAAAAAACAAATAATCCAGTTAAAAAATGGACAGAAGAATAAACATTTCTCCAAAGAAGACATCTAGATGACCAACAGTCACATGAAAAGATGCTCAACATCACTCGGCATCAAGGATAATGCAAATCAAAATTAGAGTGAGATATCACCTCGCACTTGTAAGAATGGCTAAAATCAGTAACACCAGAAACAAGTGTTGGTTAGGATGTGCAGAAAAGGGAACCCTCTTGCATCACTTATGGGAATGCAAATTGGTGCAACCCCTGTGGAAGCAGTATAGAGGTTCTGCAGAAAATTAACAGGATTACCATACAATCTGGTAATTGCACTACTAGTTACCCCAAAACTACAGAAACGCCAATTAAAAAGGATACAAGCACCCATATGTTTATTCCAGCCTAACTGAAATAGCCAAATTAGAAAAGCAACCTAAGTGTCCACTGATAGATGAATGGATAGAGACAATGTGGTGTACACACCATAATGGAATATTATTCTGCCATTAAAAAGAATGAGATCTTGCCATTTGCAATGGCATGGATGGGGCCATAGAGCATTATGCTCAGCAAAATTAGTAGCCAGAGAAAGATAAATACTATAAGTTCTCACCTCTTATGAAGAATTTAGAAAACAAAACAAATGAGCAAAGAAAAAAAAAGAGGGAGAAACAGAGAAAAACCAAGAAACAGACTCTGAACTCTAGAGAACAAACTGATGGTTATCAGAGGGAAGGTGGGTAGGGGATGCATGAAATCGGGGTTGGGGATTAAAGAATACAGTTGCCATGATGAGCACGGAGTAATGTACAGAATTGTGGGATCACTATATTGTACACCTGAAACTAATCTAACACTGTTGACTATAGTGGAATTAAAATTTAAAACTTAAAAAAAAATTTAAAAATTTATTTATTTGACAGAGATCACAAGTAGGGAGAGAGGCAGGCAGAGAGAGAGAGGGAAGCAGGCTCCCTGCTGAGCAGAGAGCCCGATGTGGGACTCGATCATAGGACCCGGGAATCATGACCTGAGCTGAAGGCAGAGGCTTTAACCCACTGGTTAAAGGCATCCCCCCCCCACAAATAAAAAGTTTTAAAAAGGAACTTCTTTTCTTGGATGAAGCTTTGAGCCTCCCGGAGGATGACCGTGTTCAGCCAGAACCTGTTTCTCACTTTTGGCCAAACCGTGGTAGCAGAAGACGGAGACTCTCGGAGAGGGGGCTGGGAAGGAGAAGCAGTGTGGGAGACTGGAGTTCAGGTGACAACCCACACTTTACCTCTAGGCAAAGAATTGCTTAGGCCACCCTGATCTCCAATATGAATGTAATCCTGCTATTGCCAAACCAAACACACTAGCGTCTTCATTACAGTCATTCCACAGTATATTAACGACTTTGATAATAAGCCATAAAATTCCTTTGTTGGCATATGCTAACAATTTTTTTTGGCCCCTTTTTCAAGGATCCAAGATTCTTTCATAGGATGTCTATCCACTCAGATCTACCCTTTTTATCAGGGTTCTCAGGTTGGCCAAACACAGCAAAGGCACTTCAGGAAAGCATAGATTTTTGTTTCAGCGATGGGAGGTCCAGAATTCTTGGATTACAAAAGATTCCATGGCAATGAATTTTAAATTCCAAAATAAAGAATCAGAAATGCTTTATTAAAAAAACTACCAGGATTCCTCTTTCAACTTCAGCTTCCATCTTTACAACAGGAAAAAGCTGAATGCGCTGGAATTCATTTACTTTCCTTAGATTTATCAGAAAATTAAGGTCACAGGGCAGACCGCCACCCCCAAATCTGGACAATTGCACATACACAGGGAATCCTAGCCAAGCTGGGTCTGCCTGATCTTGTACTGTATGCACGGTACGGACAGTACAGTCAGTACTGATGGGCACACTTACAGGGCACCTGATGAATCAGGCTGAGTGTGGACTAGACAGAGTGTTAAAAGTTCCTGGGAATCAGTCCTTGGGGGGAGCCTCAGACTTCCATGGATTTTACTTCCAGGATCCCCACCAGGTTCTCCTCGGGAAAAGAGAAAAATCCACTCATGTTTTGGGCATTGGAAGGGGAAAGTAACTGTTTTGAAATATGCTACGGGCTTTCTGCATAACAAAAGCCTACACTGTCAGGGAAATTACTCTACCAGAACTATGTATTTTTTAAGGTTTTACTTAAATTCCAGTTATTGAACACACAGTGTAATATTAGTTTCAGATGTACAGTATAGTAAGTCAACACTTCCATACAACACCTGGCACTCATCACAACACAAACATGCCCCAATCTCCATCACCTGTTTCCAGCATCCACCCACCCACCTTCCTACCTGAACCTCATTTGATCTGACCAAAGGGAAATTAGACAACTCCAAACACCTCTAGCTCTCCTGCTTCGTTTAAGGGGAGTATAAAAAGCTAAGAAATGCTTTAAAAGCTCAGAGCAAGATAACAGTGGAGTGGGAAAAGAAATCAGAGAACTGAAGCCTTTAGCACTTACAGCTATAGCAAACAGTAAACGTAACCCCCATGACCCCTCAAGTTGCTATGACCTGAAACATCATGTCTGTCTTTCAACACAAACCTATAAGGCTACTGGCAAATGATACAGAGTCTGAAGAGACAAAGCAAGCATCACAGCCAGACTGAGATAGGACATATTTTGGTATTCTCACTTTAAAATAACTATGACTAACAGGTTAAGGATTCTGATGGAAAAAGTAGGTAACAAGAGAGAACAGATGGCTAATATAAGCAGAGAGATGGAAACATGAAGAATTAAAAGGAAACACTCGAAATAAAAAACCCTGTAAGAGAGATAAACAGAGCTGAAAAAAATAATCAGTGAGCTTAAAGGTAAGTCAGTAGAGATGTTTCAAACTGAAATGCAGAGAGAAAAAAAATTTTTTTTAAAGATGTTATTTATTTATTTGACAGAAAGAGACACAGTGAGAGACGGAACACAGGCAGGGGGAGTGGGAGAGGGAGAAGCAGGCTTCCCACCACCCCGAACCAGAGCAGGGAACCTGACTGGGGGCTTGATCCCAGAGCACTGGGATCATGACCTGAGCCGAAGGCAGACACTTGATGACTGATACATTCAGGTACCCTGAGGAAAAAAAAAATTGTTAACTAAATAGCTATCCAAAAAATGTCGGACAATTACAAAAATTATAACACTTAGGGGTGCCTGGGTGGTTCAGTGGGTTAAGTGGTGACCTTTGGCTCAGGGCATGATCCCAGGGTCCTGGGACTGAGTCCCAGGTCAGGATCCCTGCTCAGTGGGGAACCTGCTTCTCTCTCTGCCTGCCCCTCCCCTTCCCTTCCCTCTCCTCCTGCTCATGCTCAGGTGTTCTCTCTCAAATAAATAAATAAAATCTTTTAAAAAAAAGTATAACAGTCACACAATGATCCAATTGAGATATGAGGTAACTCAATGGATAAAAAAACAAGAAACATCTTTTTGATGCCAGAAAGAGACTCAGTTCAAACCTAAAGACATGTATATGCTAAATGTAGCATACCTAAAAAGATATGCTATGTAAATGAAAAGAAAAAAAAAAGTTGGGGTAGTAATAGTTATATCAGAAAAAAAAAAGGACTTTAAAACAAAAACTGTAATGAGACAAAGGAGGGAATTTCATAATGAAAAAAGGAATCTATCCAACAAGAGGACGTAACAATTGCAAGTATCTAAGCACCTAACATAGGAACGCCTAAATAACACATTAGACCTGGTAGACTGAACAGATTATATAGACAGAACATTCCATCCCAAAAGAGCAGAGTACCCATTCCTTTCAAGTGCACATGGAACATTCTCCAGGAGAGATCACATATTGGACCGCCTCAGTAAATTTAAGAAGACTGAAATCATATCAAGCATCCTCTCCAACCACAACTGTTTAAGAAATGAGAAATTACAAGAAAAAGTGGAAAAACAAACACAAACAGATGGAGGCTAACCAACATGCTTCCAAATGGGTCAAAAAAGAAATCAAAGAGGAGATTTTAAGAAAAAGAGAAAAATGAACATGGAAAAACAATGGTCCAAAGTATTTGAGATACAGCAAAAGCAGTTCTAGAAAGAAAGGTTATAGTGAATGGGGAGGAGCAAGATGGAGGAGAAGTAGGAGACCTAAATTTCATCTGGTCCCAGGAGTTCAGCTAGATCAAACCATTCTGAACACCTACAAACTTAACAGGAGATCAAAGAAAAGAAGAGCAGCAACTCTAGGAACAGAAAAGCGACAACTTTCGGGAAGGTAGGATGTGCGGAGAAGCGAATCTGAAGTGATGGGAAGATAGACCGTGGGGAGAGGGGCCGGCTCCCGGCAAGCAGTGGAATGCAAAATTGGAACTTTTAAAAGTCTGCTCCACTGAGGGATGTCGCTCCAGAGGCTAAGTGGGGGTGGAGCCCTTGCAGGGACAGTGTGGTCTCAGGACCAGCAGGATCACAGAAAGACGGGGTGTCTGAGTGTGGCAGAGCTCCCAGGTATCAGAGTGGGGAAGCTGACCACAGAGACAGAGCCAAGAAGGGGCCCTCAGCTTGGGGTTACGTTAAACCATGATCCCCAGCACAGTCAGGCCACTGCTCTTTGAGCAGGGACTCCACAAGCGGCAGATCTGGGAGAATCAACTTCCTCTCTCGGAGTGCGTGGCAGGGATCTGCAGGGTTTGGAGACTCCAGATGGGGCTCTGTGCCAGAGACAGAGATGCTTGGTCACAGGCTGGGTGAGCTCAGTGCTCAGCTGGCCGGAGACCAGGGAGACAGGAGTGACTGAGCACTTTTCTACGAGGGCGCACTGAGGAGTGGGGCCCTGAGCTCTCAGCTCCTCCAGCTGGCGATTGGGAGGCTTCCATCTTCATTCCCATCCTCCAGAGCTCTACAGACAGTGTTCAGGAAACAAAAGCTCCTGAGAGTGAACCCGAGCAGATTGCTTAGCCCTGCCCCTGGCAAGGGCAGTGCAGTTCCTCCTCAGGCAAAGACATTTGAGAATCAGGGCAACAGAAGATCAGCAAGAACATCCAGCCAAGATCAAGTTCACCTATCAAAGAAAACTCGAAAACTCAAGAGATACAGGAATACAGCACACAGAATTCATGGCTTTTTCCCCCATGATTCTTTAGTCTTTTGAAGTTAAATTTTTAAATTTTCTTTCTTTTTTCTTTTTTTTTTTTTTGAAATTTTCCCTCTTTCCTATTTTAACATTGTCTTATCAATACCTTTTTAAAAATATTTTAATTTTCATTTTTATAGTCATATTCTTTTTAAAAAAAATTTTATTTATTTCTCAGAGACAGAGAGCGAGCGCACAAGCAGGCAGAGTGGCAGGCGTAGCTGGAGAGAGAAGAAGACTCCCTGCCAGGCAAGGAGCCTGATGCAGGACTTGATCCCAGGACTTTGGGATCATGACCTGAGCCGAAGGCAGTGGCTTAACCGACTGAGCCACCCAGGTATCCCTACAGTCATATTCTATCCCTTAGTTGTATTTAACCATATTGTGTGTGTGTGTGTATGTGTGTGTGTATGCACGTGGGTGTGCATGTATGTATGTATATGTATATGTATGTGTGTGTGTGTATTTGTTTCTCTTTCTTTAAAATTTTGCGATAGTTTCTTCTAACAGACCAAAATATACCTTAAATCTAGTGTCTAGCTTTGTTCTAGTCTTCCACCTGATCACATTCTCTTTTTTACTTTTAAAATTTTTTTCTTTTTTCAACCAACTTCTCAATTCACTTTTTAAAAATATTTTTAAATTTTCAACTTTATAGTCATATTCCATCCCTTCATTGTATTTACCCTTATTTGTGTGTGTGTATGTATGTATGTATGTGTGTGTGTATATATATATATATATATATATATATATATATATATATATATTTGTGTTTTCTTTTTTAAAAATTTGGGAGGCAGTTTCTTCTAACAGGCCAAAGACACTCCAAATCAAGTGTGTGGCTCTGTTCTATTCACCAGCTTGATCCTATATTTTTTTTCCTTTCTTTTCCCCCAAGTTTCAGGTCTCTTGATTTGTTGAGTGTGTATTTTTCTGGGGTTCTTTTTACCCTTTTAGGATTTTATTCTCTCATTCATCTATTCCTTTCTGGACAAAATGACAAAGTGGAAAAACTCCCAGCAAAGAGCAAGAGGCAGTACCAACAGCTAGTACCTAATCAATACAGATGTTTTTTTTTGTTTTGTTTTGTTTTGTTTTGTTTTTTTATCAATACAGATGTTAAATGAAAGAATTCATGGAAACAAATGAAAATGAAAACACAACTGTTCAAAATCTTTGGGGGTGCAGCAAGGTGGTCCTAAGAGGAAAGTATATAGCCATACAAATCTTTCTCAAGAAATAAGAAAGGTCTCAAATACACAACCTAACCATAACCTAAAGGAGCTGGAGAAAGAACAGCAAAGAAAGACTAAACCCAGTAGGAGAAGAGAAACAGTAAAGATCACAGCAGACATCAATGAAACAGAAACCAAAAGAACAACAGAACAAATCCATGAAACTAGGAGCTGGTTCTTTGAAAGAATTAATCAGATTGATAAACCCTTGATCAGACTTATCAAAAAGAAAAGAGAAAGGACCCAAATTAATAAAATTATGAATGAAAGGGGAGAGATCACAACCAACACCAAAGAAATACAAACAATTAAAAGAACATATTATGAGTCACTATATGCTAGCAAATTAGACAAACTGGAAGAGATGGATTCATTCCTAGAGACATATAAACTACCAAAACTGAACGAGGAAGAAATAGAAAATGTGAAGAGACCCATAACTAGTAAGGAGATTGAAGAGTCATCAAAAATCTCCCAACAAGAGCTGAGGGCCAGACTGCTTCCCAGGGGAATTCTACTAAACATTTAAAGAAGAACTAATTCCTATTCTCCTGAAACTGTTCAAAAAAATAGAAATGGAAGGAAAACTTTCCAACTAATATTATTAGACCAGCATTACCTTGATTCCAAAACCAGACGAAGACCCCATCAAAGAGAATTACAGATGGATGCAAAAATTCTCACCAAAATACGAACCAATAGGATCCAACAGTACATTAAAAGGATTATTCACCATGATCAAGTGGGATTTATTCCTGGGCTGGAGTTTGGTTCAATATCCTCAAATCAATCAATGTAACACAGTACATTAATAAAAGAAAGAACAAGAACCATATGATACTCTCAATAAATGCAGAAAAAGCATTTGACAAAGTACAGCATCCTTTATTGATCAAAAGTCTTCAAAGTGTAGGGATAGAGGGGACATACCTCAATATCAAAGTCATCTATGAAAAACCCACAGCAAATATCATTCTTAGTGGGGAAAACCTGAAAGCTTTTCCCACAAGGTCAGGAACAAGGCAGGGCTGTCCACTATCACCACTGCTATTCATCACAGTACTAGAAGTCCTAGCCTCAGCAATCAGACAAGAGAAAGAAATTAAAGGCACCAAATTGGCAAAGAATAAGTCAAACTCTCACTCTTTGAAGATGATATGATACTTTATGTGGAAAACCCAAAAGACTCCACTCCAAAACTGCTAGAACTTGTACAAGAATTCAGTAAAGTGGCAGGATATAAAATCAATGCACAGAAATCAGTTGCATTTCTCTATACCAACAACAAGACAGAAGAAAGAGAAATTAAGGAGTCAATCCCATTTACAATTGCACCCCAAACCATAAGATACCTAGGAATAAACCTAACCAAAGAGGCAAAGAATCTATACTCAGAAAACTATAAAGTACTCATGAAAGAAATTGAGGAAGACACAAAGAAATGGAAAAATGTTCCATGGAAAAATCCTAAAACTTTTATGCAACCAGAAAAGACCCCAAATAGCCAGAGGAATGTAGAAAAAAAAAAAAAAACCAAAGTTGGTGGCATCACAATTCCAGACTTCAAGCTCTATTACAAACCTGTAATCATCAAGACAGTATGGTACTGGCACAAAAACAGACACATAGATCAATGGAATAGAATAGAGAGTCCAGAAATGGGCCCTCAATTCTATGGTCAATAATTTTCGACAAAGCAGGAAAGACTGTCCAATGTAAAAGACCATCCCTTCAACAAATGGTGTTAGGAAAACTGGACAGTCACATGCAGAAGAATGACCATTTCCTGACACCACACACAAAAATAGACTCAAAATGTGAGACAGGAATCCATCAAAATCCTTGAGGAGAGCACAGGCAGCAACCTCTTTGACCTCAGCTGCAGAAACTTCTTCCTAGAAATATGGCTGATGACCAGGGAAGCAAGGGCAAAAATGAACTATTGGTATTTCATCAAAATCAAAAGCTTTTGTACAGCAAAGGAAATAGTCAACAAAACCAAAAGACAACATACAGAATGGGAGAAGATATTTGCAAATGACATATCAGATAAAGGGCTAGTATCCAAAAATCTATAAAGAACTTATTAAACTCAACACACAAGGAACAAAGAATTTAATCAAGAAATGGGCAGAGGACATGAATAGACATTTATGCAAAGACGACATCCAAATGGCCAACAGACATATGAAAAGGTGCTCAACATCACTTGGCATCAGGGAAATACAAATCAAAACCACAATGAGGTACCACCTCATACCAGTCAGAATGGCTAAAATTAACCAGTCAGGAAACAACAAGTGTTGGTAAGGATGCAGAGAAAGGGGAACCTCCTATACTGTTGGTGGGAATGCAAGCTGGTGCAGCCACTCTAGAAAACAGTATGGAGGTTCCTCAAATAGTTGAAAATAGAGCTACCCTGTGACCCAGCAACTGCACTATTGGGTATTTTCCCCAAGGATACAAATGTAGTGATCTGAAGGGGCACGTGAACCCCAGTGTTTATAGCAGCTATGTCCACAATAGCCAAACTATAGAAAGAGCCTAGATGTCCACTGACAGATGAATGGGTAGAGAAGAAGTGGTACAAAATGGGAAGAAGACATGAAATGACACTTCTCCAATGAAGACATACAAATGGCTATCAGACACATGAAAAAATATTCATCATCACTAGCCATCAGGGAGATTCAAATCAAAACCATATTGAGATACCACCTTATACCAGTTAGAACGGCCAAAATTAATAAGACAGGAAACAACGTGTGTTGGAGAGGATGTGAAGAAAGGGGAACCCTATTACACTGTTGGTGGGAATGCAAGTTGGTGCAACCACTTTGGAGAACAGTGTGGTGATTCCTTAAGAAATTAAAAATAGAACTTCCCTATGACCTGGCAATTGCACTACTGGGTATTTACCCCAAAGATACAGATAGTGAAAAGAAGGGCCATCTGTATCCCAATGTTCATAGCAACAATGGCCACGGTCACCAAACTGTGGAAAGAATCAAGATGCCCTTCAATGGATGAATGGATAAGGAAGATGTGGTCCATATACACTATGGAATATTATGCCTCCATCAGAAAGGATGAATACCCAACTTTTGTATCAGAAGAACAGGACTGGAAGAGATTATGCTGAGTGAAATAAGTCAAGCAGAGAGAGTCAATTATCATATGGTTTCACTTATTTGTGGAGCATAAGAAACAACACAGACGACATGGAGAGATGGAGAGAAGGGAGTTGAGGGAAATTGGAGGGGGAGATAAACCATGAGAGACTATGGACTCTGAAAAACAATCTGAGGGTTTTGAAGGGGTGGTGGGTGGTAAGTTGGGTGAGCCTGGTGGTGGGTATTATGGAGGGCACATATTGCATGGAGCACTGGGTATGGTGGATAAACAAGGAATTCTGGTACGCTGAAAAGAAATTAAAAAAAAAAAAAAGAAGAAGTGGTATAGATATACAATGGACTACTATGCAGCCATCAAAAAACCCAAAATCTTAACATTTGCAATGACATGGATGGAACTACAGGGTAATAAACTAAATGAAAGTAGTCAAGCAGAGAAAGACAATCATCATATAATCTCATTGATATGAGGAATTTGAGAAACAAGACAGAGAATCATAGGGGAAGGGAGGGAAAAATGAAACAAGATGAAACCAGAGAGGGAGGCAAATGATAAGAGACTCTTAATCTCAGGAAACAAACTGAAGGTTTCTAGAGGGGAAGGACTGAAAGGGGTGGGGTGGCTGAGTGATGGACATTGGGGAGGGTATGTGCTATGGTGAGTACTGTGAGTTGTCTAAGACTGATGAATCACAGAGCTATACCCTGAAACAAATAATACATTATATATTAATAAAAAAAGAAAGTTTATAGTGATACAGGTCTACCTGCATAAGATAGATCTCTTGATCTGCAGTCAAATGCTCTAGCCCTGAGGTATACCCCCAGGTTAAGATAGATCTCAAATTAGCCATCTAACCTTATAAATAAAGGAACCATAAAAATAAGAACAAAGCTCAAGGTTAATAGAAAATAGGAAATAATAAAGATCAGAGATGAAATAAATGAAAGAGACTTAAAAAAATAGAAAAGGTCCATGAAACCAAGAGCTGGTTCTTTGCAAAAATAGACAATTTTGATAAACTTTTAGCCAGACAGCTCAAGGCAAAAAGGGAGAGGACCAAATAATTAAAATCAGAAACAAAAAAAAGATAACCACCAATACCACAGATATATAGAAGATTATAAGAGACTACTACTAAAAATTATATGCCAACAAAGTGGAAAATGGATAAATTTGTAGACACATACAATCCTACAAAACTGAATCAGGTAGCAGTAGAAAATCTAGACATACCAATTGCTAGTAACAAAACAGAATCAGGAATAAAAAACTCCCAACAAACTAAAGACTAGGACCAGACTGCTTCACAGGTGAGTGAATTGTACTAAACATTTAAAGAAGAGTAATACCTATGCTTCTCAAACTATCCCCGTAAAGTAAAAGATAAATTCCAAATTCAGCATCACCCTGATTCCAAACCAAAGACGCTACAAATAAGTAAAACTATAGGCCAATACCCCTGATGAACCTAGATGAAACTATCTTCAAAGAAATATTAGCAAACTGAATTCAAAGATACATGAAAGGATTTCATGGACTGCAACATCTATAAATGTTGTAATCTATCAATGTAATATATTCAGTTAACAAAAGGAAGGATAAAAAATCACAAGATCATGAAATGCAGAAAAAACATTTTATGAAATTCAACATATGTTCATGATATAAATGCTCAAAAAAAGTGTGTGTAGAGGGACCACACCCCAACTAATAAAGGGTTATAAATCACAGACTCACAGCTACCATCATACTTAAAATCAGGAAGAATGATGTTCATTCATGCCACTTCTATTCAGTGTAGGACTGGAAGTTCTAGCCAGAGCAATCAGACAAGAAAAAGAAACAAAAGGCATGCAAATTGGTAAAGAAGAAGTCAAACCATCATTATTTGTAACTGATACTATATATAGAAAACCATAAAGACCCCTGCAAAAACTATTAGAAGCAATAAATGAATTCAATAATATTGACTATACAAAATTAATATACAGAAACCTGTTGCGTTTTCATATACTAATAACAAAGTTGCAGAAAGAGATACAAAGAAAACAATTCCATTTATCATTACACTAAAAAAGAATAAAATACTGAGGAATAAATTTAACCAAAGAAGTAAAAGACTTATATTCTGAAAACTGTTAAGACATTGATGAAAAAAGTGAAGTCAGCACAAATGCAAAGGTATACCATGCTCATGGAAGAGTTGGTATGTTAAAATGTCCACACTACCCCAAAACAATCCAAGGATTCGATGGAACCACCATCAAAATTCCAACTATATTTTTCATGTAACTAGAACAAATAATTCTAAAATGCATCACAAAGAACCTTGAATAGCCAAAGCAGTCCTGAGAGAGAACAAAGCTGGAGGTATCACAAACTCTGATTTCAAACTACACTACAAAGCTATAGTAAACAAAACACCATGGTACTGACACAAATATAGACACACAGACCAATAGAACAGAATAGAGAACTCAAATAAATCCATACTTACACATCAATTAATCTATAACAAAAAAGATAAGAACATACAATGGGAAAAGACAGTCTCTTCAATAAATGGTGTTGGGAAAACTGGACAGCTACTTCAAAAGAATGAAACTGGACCCCTTTCTTACACCATACAGCCAATTAAACTCAAAGTGGATTAAAGACATAAATATGAGACCTGAATCCATAAAAGTTCTAAAAGAAAACACAGAGAAATAATTTCTTTGACAGCAGCCTTAGCAACTTTTTTTCTGGATAAGTCTCCTAGGCAAGAGTAACAAAGCAGAAATAAACTATTGAAACTACACCAAACTAAAAAACTTTTACACAGTGAAAGAAACTAAATAAAATGACAAGGCAACATACTGAATGTGAGAAAACATTTGTAAATGATATAAGCAGTAGGAGATGAATATCCAAAATATATAAAGAATTTATACAACACCTAAAAAACCCACAAATAATCAGATTAAAAAATAATCAAATTAAAAAATGAGCAGGGGTGGAAAGAACCAAGATGCCCTTCAACGGATGAATGGATAAGGAAGATATACTCCATATACACTATGGAGTATTATGCATCCATCAGAAAGAACGAATACCCAACTTTTGTAGCAACATGGACAGGACTGGAAGAGATTATGCTGAGTGAAATGAGTCAAGCAGCTTTGCGCAGTGGCAGTATCGTAGCCAATGAGGTTTATCCAAGGCGCGATTATTGCGAATTGAAATGAGTCAAGCAGAGAGAGTCAGTTATCATATGGTTTCACTTATTTGTGGAGCATAACAAAAATCATGGAGGACATGGGGAGTTAGAAGGGAGTTGGGGTAAATTAGAAGGGGAGGGGAATCATGGGAGACTATGGACTCTGAAAAACAATCTGAGGAGTTTGAAGTGGTGGGGGGGTGGGAGGTCGGGGTACCAGGTGGTGGGTATTATAGAGGGCACGGATTGCATGGAGCACTGGGTGTGGTGAAAAAATAATGATACTGTTATGCTGAAAATAAATAAATGAAAAAAAATGAGCAGGGCACCTGAATGGACATTTTTCCAGAGGAGACATAGAGATGGCCAACTAACACGTGGAAAGATGCTCAACATCATTAATCATCAGGGAAATCCAAATTTTAGCCACAATGAGGTATCACCTCCCACTTGTCAGAATGGCTAGTGTCAGAAAGACAAGAAATAATAGGTGCTGGCAAGGATGTTGAGAAAAGGGAAGCATTATTTACAATGGCCAAGATAGGAACCAAACTAAATGTCTATTGATAAATAAGTGGATACAAGTAGATGTAGGTGTATACAGACTCACATACAAGTGAATATTACTCAGCCATAAAAAAGAATGAGACCTTGACATTAATGACAATATGGGTGGACCTAGAGGATATTATGCTAAGTGAAATAAGTCAGACAGAAAGACAAACACTGTATGATTTCACATATATTTGGAATCTAAAAAACAAATAAACAACAAACACAAAACTCCAGAGAAGAGGGGTGTGGAACATGAGCAAAATAGGTAAAGGGGATTAAGAGGTACAAACTTCCAGTTACGAAATACATAAGTCACAGTGATGAAAAAGTAAAGTATAGATAATATAGTCTATAATATTATAATACTGTCTGGTGACAAATTGTAACTACACTTATAATAGTGAGTACTGCATAATGTATAGAATTGTCAAAACATGACATTGTACACCTGGAACTAATATAGCATTCTATATCAACTATATTTCAATAATAATAACTTAGCTGAAAAAAATCTGGGGGACTACTGTTTGTTCAAAGTAATGAAAGTAACAATGTATTATGAGATTAGAGTATATGGATAAGTTAAAGGAATCATAAAAATGTCATAAGGATATGGAATTGGGAATATTCTTATAAGATAACTGCACAACCCATGAAACAGCCTAATATTAGATGAAAGTAGGCAGAGATGAAATGAAAATGTGTATTGCAAACTTTAGGGCAACCAATAAAAATTTTAAAGGAGTATAGTATGCTAAGAAAGGAGGAGAAAACAGAATCATATAAAATGCTCAATTAAAACCAGAGAAAGCAGAAAAACAGGAGAAGGTTTTTGTTTTTTTTAAAGAACAGACATAATTGATGAGAAAAACTTATAACCATGTTAAATATTAATCCAAATAAATCAATCACTTTCACTGTGAGTGGCCTGAGTATACCAATTAAAAGAGACCATCAGAGTAGATTAAAATAGGAAAAGACTCACTATATACAGTCTGTAAGACACCCACTTTAAATACAAAGACACATATAGATTAACAGTAAAGGGATGGAGAAAGATATACCATGCTAACTCTAATCAAAAAAAAGATGGAGAAGCTATATTAATTCCAGACAAAGCTAATTTCAAAAGTAGAAAAGTTATGAGACAAAGAGATGTTACACCATGACAAAGGAATCAATTCTCTAAGAAGACATAATAATCCTTAATATGTAAGCACTTAAGACAGGGCATCAAAATATGTGAGACAAGAACGGATAGAACTGTACAAATATTACATTTGGAGATTAAAATGTGTCTTTATCAGTATCTGACCCATCCAGTTGGCAGAAAATCAGGAAGGACAGGGTTTAACTAGATAACACTATCAATCAGTTGGACCGAATCAACAGTCTATAGAATATTTGAACCAACCACAGCAGAATACCCATGTTTCTCAAGCTCACATGGAACGTTCACCAAGATATTCTACATTCTGGGCCATAAAAACACCTTAACAATTTTTTTTTTAAAGAAAGTGTGCACGTTCGTGGGGTGGGGGTGAGGAGAGAGAGAGAGAGGATCTTATGTAGGATCCATGCCCAGCACAGAGCCCAATGCGACGCTCAGTCTCACGACCCTGAAGTCATGACCTGAGCCGAAATCAAGAGTTGACAACCAACTCACTGAGCCACCCCGGTGAACCAACAATTTTCTATTAATGAAAATCATACAAATTGTTCTCTCAGATCACAATGGAATTAAACTGGAACTCAATAACCTAAAGGTAGCTAGAAAATACCAAAAAATTTTAGAGATTAAATAACATACTTTTAATAACACTTGGGTCAAAGAGGAAAGCAAAAGAGAGGTTTAAAAATATTTTATCTAAATTAAAATGAAAATACAGCATATTAAAATATGTAGGATGCAATAAAAACAAGGCTTATAGGGAAATTTATAGCAATTAATATATATATTAGAAAATTAGAAGTTTCTAAAATCAGTAACCTAGACTTCCACCTTAGGAAACCAGAGAAAAATGAGCTCTATAAACTCAGAGCAAACAGAATAAAAGAAATAATAAAAATTAGAACAGAAATCAGTGAATTTAAAAACAGAAAATCACTAAAGAAAAATCAATGATCACCAAACATTAACTTTTTGATATAACTCTATCACGGCTAACAAGAAAAAAAAAAAAAGAGAGCGAAATCACAAATTACAAATACACAAATATCAGAAATGAAAGAGGGATCACCACTGTTGATCCCACAGACACTAAAAAGAGAAATTACAAACAATTCTATGCCCCCAAATTTAATAGATTCAATAAAATTCTTTGAAAGACACAAAACTTACACAATGAGAAATCCATACTCTGAATAGAGCTGTATCTATTAAAGAAACTAAAATAATAACTTTCTAAAAAGACAGCACCAAGCACAGATGTTTTCACCAGTAAATTCTGCCACGCAATTGAGAATGAAATACTAATTCTCTACAATATCTTCCAGAAACTAGAAGCAGAGAGAACTCTTGTGAACATATTCTACAAGGCCAGAATTACCCTAATACATAAACCAGATGAAGACTTTACAAGTAAACTACAGACCACTACCTTTCATGAACATAATTGCAAAAATTCTCAACAAAATGTTAGCAAATGGATCAAAAAATGTATTAAAAATTATACACCATGAGCAACGAGGGTTTATCCCAGGCATGCAAGGCTAGTACAACATTTGAAAATCAACTAATTAGGGACGCCTGGGTGGCTCAGTGGGTTAAGCCTCTGCCTTCAGCTCAGGTCATGATCTCAGGGTCCTGGGATTGAGCCCCTCATCAAGCTCTCCATTTGGTGGGGAGCCTGCTTCCTCCTCTCTCTCTGCCTACCTCTCTACCTACTTGTGCTCTCTCTTTCTGTGTGTCAAATAAATAAATAAAATTTAAAAAAAAGAAAATCAACTAATGTAATTCATCACACTGATAGGCTAAAGAAGAAAAATCATACAAAGCTGTATATAAATGCATAAAGTCATTGAAAAAAATCCAACACTTATTCATGATTAAAATCAACAAGCTAGGAATAGAGGGGGACCTCTTCAACATGATGAAGAAAATCTACAGAAACCTATAGCAAAGCACACATATCTAGTGATGAGAAACTAGATCCTTCTCCAAAGACTGGGTAGAAGAGAAAGATATCCACTCCTATTTAACCTTGTTCAGGAATAAAATCAGGGGATAGCCAAGCTGGAAGCCGGAGAAGTTCAAAGTACCTGGGTTTTTCAACAGCTTGGAGGAAGCATGCATTTGGCAATCCACATGGTTCATCTCAAAGTATCGTAAGGAAAATTGGTACTAATTTATCGCTGATCCAGTGCCCAAAAGTTCAGTTCCAGCTCACCAGCCCTACAACAAAAGGGAGCCCGAGCCATCCTGGAGAAAATGCAGTGGTGTCTTTTGCTGATGGCGGATGGGTAGCCAAAGAAGGAGAGCGTTCAGCAAGACAAAGGACATAGGTCAGATCAAGGGAGTCTCTTCAGGACGACCTTCCTTTCTTTGAGAAGCTGCCAAGCAGGCAGTGTTCCTTACCAAACCTGTCTCCAGAAGAGCTTCCACAGAAGACAGCACTAGCAAATGAGGAGGCATTGCAGATCTGTGCCCTTGAAAATGAACTTGCTGCTCTCAGAGCTCAGATTGCCCAAACTGTGACCCAGTAAGAACAGCAACATGTTATTCCAGGTGACTTAGATCCTACCACATCTGTTACTACACCACCATCCTCTGTCCCTCTACCGCCCTCACCCCCACCTCCCCCAACCCTCCCCCATTGGGGCTCCACCAAAGTATATCACCGGCTGCCGACCTGATGAAAGAGCGGAGAGAAAAATACCTGTGCTGGAAAGACCTTGGTTAAGAACAGTCCAAAGAAACCTGATATGACAAATGCGTTAGAGATCCTTAAAGATATGAACAGTATAAAATGTCAGTCAGTGAAAAATTCAGAACAGGATATAAAGCCCAAACCGGTGAATGCTACGGACCCTTCTGCCCTCAAACCAGGGGCTCTGAAAAAGGCATTTGCCTATCGATATCGAAGCCATAGTCAAGGTGAAATCCAAAACCTGCATCAGAGGCCACCTCAGAACAGTGCTGTTGGGGCCACACATGTCGAAGTCTACATGAAATATGAAGGCTTTCACTGAGAATGTTTCAACTTCCCACTAGACTGTGAGCAGAGGAAAAACTATCCTTGTTCCAGCTGTTGGTTTGTTAGGGCTGTTTGAGGAGTGGAAATCAACACAATTTAGTAAATACCTGAATTTAGTATTCAGTGGTCTCCTTTACATCTCATCAGACTCAGCAATAACAAAAGTACTCTAAGTTTCTGGGTTTTTTTTTTTTTTTTTTAAGGATTTTATTTATTTGACAAACAGAGATCACAAGTAGGCAGAGAGGCAGGCAGAGAGAGAGGAGGAAGCAGGCTCCCTGCCAAGCAGAGAGCCCAAACCGGGACTCAATCCCAGGACCCCGAGATCATTACCTGAGCCAAAGGCAGAGGCTTTAACCCACTGAGCCAGCCAGGCGCCCTGGGTTGTTTTTTTTTTTTTTTTTAATGAGAAGATTAGTTCTGAACTGGGATTCCCATAACGTGTATTCAGACATGTGTTTTCTTTTTTTCCAGACATGTGTTTTTAATGTAGTCAGGATGTTTAGGTTTCTAGTCTTGAAAACAATTATATAGATTTCAGAAGAAAGGACATTTGTAGAGGTGTTTTTAATTCTTAATACTAACTTATCTCTGCAGATATTTTATATGCACATTTTGGATATAAAATAGTATGTAAAATTTAATAATGATGTCAGTGAGGGTACTGTTACCATCATTAGTGGTCATTGATCATTTACTACTCAGTGACAGAACAAGGTTGTTGTAGTGAAATATTTAGGATTGCAACCTTTTGGCCTCAAATAGGACTTTTACTTTAGATTCTCTCATTTCCTTGGAGATGGGGTTCAGGTAGGAACCAGATAATGTTCACTGCTGAAAATTCCATAATGCTTTCATTTAAAGGAAAGTCAAAGACTATGAAAGCTGCTTTCACTTTAGTGCTGTCCAGTGCTGAGGGAAAAAAATGTAGTTTTCACATAGTGAGAAATCAAATTATTGAATTAAATCTGTAACAGGAGAAAACCAGAACGTAGCATCTTTTTTGCCCCCAGTTGAATAAATGGCATCAAAAAGATGACTTGTTGCTAAGTTGATATATAATGGAAATAGCAATATAACGGAGTTTTAAGATTTTTAATATTGGTCAAATATAGTAGCTATATAATGAAACCTTGAATAGGTGAAAGAATTTCCTATTAAGTTGTTCATCATTGGTCAGAGTGTTGTCCTGTTGAATTACATTAAGCAGCAAACCTTAGGTGCTACTGGAATTGTTTTAAGTGATCATTTGTGAATGCTTGGTAAATCTTCACGGTTTTCTGTATTTCTGTTAAACTCAGCTATAGTTAATGCCAGAATCTCCTACCATGAGTAAATATTTGATTTACTTAAATCTAGTAAAAAGAAGTGGAGATAGGAAGAGTAGACACTTACTTTTAAGTTACTGAAAATATGTGCAGTAAGTTACTGAAAATTTGTGCAATGTTCTCAATATTAGCAAAGGTTATTCAGCTTAAATCTGAACTGTGACTGGGCGCCTGGATGATTCAGTGGGTTAAATCTTCTGCCTTCAGCTCAGGTCATGGTCCCAGGGTCCTGGGATGGAGCCCCACATTGGGCTCCCTGCTCAGCAGGGAGCTTGGCTTGCTTCCTCCTCTCGGTCTCTGCCCGCCTTTCTGGCTACTTGTGACCTCTCTCTCTGTGTCAAATAAATTAATAAAATCTTAAAAAAATAAAAGAAGAAATCAGTGGTATTTATATGAACTGTGAAACACCTGAAAAAGAAATAAATAATCCTGTTCACAATAGCATCAAAACAGTAAAAACTTAGGAATACATTTAACCAAAGAAATGAAAGAGCTGTGGAAAATAATATATAAAACTTTCATGAAAGAAACTGGGAAGAAATAAATGAAAATCTATTCTGTGTGCTTGGTTCAGAATTAATATTAATAAAATGTCCATACTACCCAAGGCCATCTATAGATTTAATGCAGTCACTATCACCATTCCAATGGTGTCACATAATTTGTCACAGAAGCACAAGAAACAATCCTAAAATGTGTAGGGAACCACAGAAGACCCTGAACAGCCAAGCAATCATAAAAAGGAAAAACAAAGTCAGAGGCATCACATTTCCAGATTTCAAACTATACTACAAAGTTACAGTACTTAAAACAGTAGGATACTGGCATAAAAATAGATGCATGGGCCAAGAGAACAGACTAGAGAGCCCAGAAATAAATCCTCACAGTTAATGGTAAACTAATATTTGACAAAAGAACCAAGAGTCCTCCATGCAGAAAGGCAGTCCTTGCACAGAGGGTACCGAAGAACTGAATACCACATGCAGAAAAATGAAATTGGACAGTTACCTTACACCCCTCACAAAAATAAACTGAAGAGGATCAAGGATGTAAGCTTAAGACTTGATATTATAAAAATCTTAGAAGAAAGCATTCACAAAATAAGTCAGTCAGACAAATCTATGATTTCATTCATGTGTGGAATTTAGGAAACTAAACAGAAGAACACAGGGAAGGAAGGAAAAATAAGATGAAATCAGAGAGGGAGACAAACCATAAGAAACTCTGAACTCTGGGAAACAAACATGGTTGCTGGAGGGGTGGTGGGTGGGGGAATAATATTCCATTGTGTACACTGGGTGACGGGCATTAAGGAGGGCATGTGATGTGATAAGCACCGGGTGTCAGAGGCAATTGATGATTCACTAAATTCTACCCCTGAAACTAATATACAGTATGTGTTAAAATGAATTTTAAATAAAAATTTTTTTTAAAACAGAGAAGAAAGCATTCAAAAGAAGCTCCTTGATATTGGTCTGGGCAGCATATTCCCTGGATAGGACACCAAAGTGTAAGAAGGTAAAGGAAAAGTTAATAGGGGGACTACACCCAAGTAAAAAGCTCCTGTTCAGCCCAAAAGCAACAAACCACAAGATGAAAAGGTAACCTATTGAATGGGAGAAAATACCTGTAAATCATATACATGATAAGGGGCTAATAGCTAAAATATACGAAGAACTGATAAAAATATATAAAGAACTCAACAGTAAAACAAGATCCCCTTAAAAAAATGATCAGAGGAACTCCATAGAGGTTTTATTTTCAAAGAAGACCCATTAATGGCCAACAGAAATGAAAAGATGCTCACCACCACCGTTAGCAGGGAAATGCAAGTCCAAACCACAATGAGCTATCACCTCCCAACTGTTAGAATGGCTGTTAACAAGAAGACAAGAATGACAAGCATTGGCGAAGATATAGAGAAAGGGAATCCTTGTGCTTTGTTGGAGGGGGAATGTAAATTGGTGCGACCAGTACCAAGAACAGTATGGAAGTTCTTCAAAAAATTAAAACTGGAAATACCATATGACCCAATAGTCCTACCTCTGTTGTATATATGTTAAGGAGAGGAAATTAGGGTTTCAGTGAGATTATTTCCACTCCTGTGTACACTGCAGCATTACTCACAAAAGCCGCAACACGGGAACAACCTAAGTGTCCTTCAGTGGATGAATGAAGAAGACCCGGTATGTGTGTGCGTGTGTGTGTGTGCGCGCGTACACAATGGAATATTATTCAGCTACAAGAAAGGAGAAAATCCCACCATTTGTACAGTTTGGATGGAATTTGAGGGTATTTCGCTAAGTAAAAAAGTCAGACAGAGTCCATCAGAAAAGTCAAAAGACAAATACTGTGTGAAGTCACTTAGATGTGGAATCCTCAAAAAAAGAAACCTGAACTCAGAGTAGAATAGTGGTGACCAGGGACCATGGGGTAGGGGGAAATGGGAAGAGGTTGATCAAAGTGTACAAATTTCTGGTTATAAAATGGGGCACCTGGGTGGCTCAGTGGGTTAAGCCTCTGCCTTGGGCTCAGGTCATGATCTTAGGGTCCTGGGATGGAGCCCTGCTCAGCAGGGAGCCTGCTTCCCCCTCTCTCTCTGCCTGCCTCTCTGCCTACTTGTGATTTCTCTCTGTGTCAAATAAATTGAAGAAAAAAAAAAAAGAAATGGGAATTATGTGAGGTAGTGGGGTGTTAGCTAAGGCTTCAGTGGTAATCACTGCACAATGTGTGTGCAGCAAATAAACACGTAATACATCTTAAACTTGCACACGTTTATTTCAATCTCATCTCAATAAAGCTGAAAATAAAGGCTTACTGATATGCCAATAATCTTGAACCTGAATCCAAACAGAAGGTAAGGTCTGAATTCCTTTAAGGAGAAGTCAGCAAGTCTAGAGGCCCAACCAAGTATCACTTAGTGATAACAACATGCATGCATGTTCCCAGAATATACTATTTTTCCTGATGATATTGCAAGCTACTGCATCCCTAGAGAGGCATGAAAATATAGGGCCTTGTAAAATTACCATACTCTATGAAGATTTTAGCTAGGTATAGAAATTAGAATTTAAAAAATAGGCCGTATTGAGACAACAGAATTCAATTCATAGAAGTAGCTCTTTTTAGTGGATTTTGGTCAAAAGTAAAAAAATCATTTACGTATTTACTGTTGTCTGCTTTTTGAAGAGGTTAAAACACTCAAGAGATTAAGATCTATTAGGTTGGAAATGGAATCGAACTTTTTTTTTTAGATTTTACTTTTATTTATTAAGCAGGCCCCCCCGCTGAATGGAGAGTCTGATGCGGGGTTCAATCCTGGGACCCTGAAACCATGACCTGAGCCAAAGGCATAAGCTCAACCCCCTGAGCCACCCAGGCACCCTGGAATTGAACTTTTAAAAGTAATTTGTCAGATAAGCTTGCAATTCATTCAAAAGGAAGACATCTTATTTTAAATCCATACATTTTGATTTGTTATTAAAGAAGTATGTGACTATTTAAAAGAAATGATGATTAATACTGAGAATATTTAGTAAATTCACAAAATGAATAAAGTTATGGGGATTCAACTCCAGGCATAAAAGCTCTTGGACATTAATGAATCAAATGGTAGATATTAAAAATTATAAAAATTATTATTAAGATATTAAGATATTAAAATTATTAAAAATTAAAAATATCCTCTTAAAAATAGGATAATGGGGAGGGAGAAATCCATGAAAGATTTGGTAAAGAAAAAGATGTTATCCACAAGTTTAACAAAAAGACAGAGAAACAGGAAATAGGAGGAAAAGCCTAGAAGCCTAGAGGACAGATCCAAGAGAGCCAATGCCAATGAAAGAAATTCCAGAAATAGAGAACAAAGAAAGCCAAAAGAGACACAATTTTATGCAAATGTTTCAGAATTTAAGAATAGAGAGTCACTGGAATGAAAGGGCAGACAAGAGTAAAGAGAGGTGTTTTCACAGCCATTTGGGAAATACAAAAACCCCAGAAAGGAAGAGAAGATCTGGAAGCCTTTAGGGAGGTATGAATCAACGCATAGGATAGCAGTCTCCAGAAAAACAAACAAGACGGGTCTAACTGATTATGTGATTGATCTGAAAGTTCAGAAAATAATCTTAGGTAGGCATTTTGTGTTCTTTCAGAGCAATTGGGAGAACAATTAAAAAAAGCAAGGGAAGAGGAAAACAAGAGGTAATTAGATGATCCAGAAAAAAAATCAAATGTTACAGGAGATGAAATGCGGTAGTAATATACAATTTCTGGCTGTGCTAAATTAGGTTTACAGTTGTAAGGGCCGATTTAGCCAGAGTGACTCCACTTTGGTTAAAAGCCATTTTATTGTTTGTGCAGTAAAACTTAAACCCCCCCCTCCCCCCCCCCCCTCCGCCCGGAGAAACTTACTTAGAAGCAAGTCTGGGAAGCCAGTAAAATTTGGTCAGCCAGTTCCTGATAACAGAGCCCAGAATACAAGGACGAGTCAGGCCAGGTGGAGACATCCAATCAGTAAGAAGCACACATACTCTCCCTAACCGCCAAAGAATGTAAACCTGCTGTTTGGGTGCCAAACTTGAGCACCAATTCTGACCAGAGTAATAGGTTAGGTCAAACAGCTACTACAGGGTAAATTGTAATTCAACTGGCCACCTGCACGTGGCCTAACAGGACTATACAATGTTACAATCTCATTGGCTACCTATAAGTGGCCAGGTTTTTGCTCTATAAAAATTAGTCTGTGAGGCTGGGAGGGGTCGCTCTCTTCGGGAGCGGCCCTGGCTGGTCAGTCTGATTTCTAATGCTTGACATAGTTTAAAGCTTTGCATAACTTTAACTTAGTTCACTTCTAATGCTTGGCATATAATAAAGCTTTAAATAACTTTCATTTTGTCTCAGTCTCGTTTCATTTAATAACGGACCCTAAGACAGTGTTACAGAATTATTAACACTAACTACCAACTTAATCAAAATTTTCCTGTAACTATACTGGGAAGAGGATAGCAGGAACATGGGTAGAGAAGAGTTAAATCTTCATCTACAATTACAGAAAGTCTGTATTTTATATTACTGGGGATAGAACTAATAGCAGGTTGTTTTTTGTTATAATCCCAAGAGTAGCCTTATAAAAGTAGTAAAAGCTGCTTCTAAATGCCATTTTAAAAACCTGTAAAACAAAGCTATTACTTCAATCACAATAAAAGTAAATTTTAAGATAATTGTTGAAGACATGAACAGATTCAAGAAGAGGTAGTATGGAATCCAGATCATGGGATGGAATGGCTGGGACAGATTCCATACTGGCTCAGTTGGAAGAGGATAGGACTCAAGATCTCTAAGGTTGTGGAAAAAAAAAAAAACAAAACCCTCTAAGGTCATGAGTTTGAGCCCCATGTTGGGTGTAGAGATTACTGGGGAGAGGGGAGGGGAGAGGGGGAAGGGGGAAGACTTAAAAAAGACCCCTGAGGGGCGCCTGGACAGAACAATCCCGTTACAAATTTAAAATACCCTTTGCCTTCATTTCTTCTATTTCTAATGCGGTCATTTCTTTGTGTAAATATTTTAAATAAATAAAATATTAAAAAAAAAAAAGACCCTGAAATTCAGACAGTCCTCTTGAATAAGGTAGAGGAAGCGCAGCCCAGCAAGAAATGGAGAAAAATCTCTTCTCTGATGGCTGCCCCTCTGTGTCTGACATCCTGAATTTCCACTGGGTGGTTCATCCTTCCTCTAAGAGTACAGAGCAAATAAATAGGAAAATATTTAAGTTTCTCATATGAAGAAGGAAGAGGAGTAGGGTTAAAGAAGAAATAAAGATGGTACATAAGAATGGTACACCTAACAGTAGTCAAAGAAAATGTAAACAAGAAAAAAAAATACTCTTGCTTCTTGTTCACTCATAAAATTGAGAATTCCAATGAAATTGGCAATATGGAAGAAAACACAGGAAGAAGCAAAATTAGACAAAAAAAAAAAAATGGAACAAAGAATAATACCTTGGAGGCCTTGGGATCTAGACCGTTTTACATTTTAGAGAAGACAATTTCCAGTTCATAGATTTTTTTTTTTTTTTTTAGGAAAGAACAAAAGATGTATAATGATCCAGCTTATTATGCAAAAGGAATCTATGATACCTACAGGTCAGTGAGAGGAACAATTATTCCAATAAATGAAGCCAGATAACCAAACAGAATCTAAGGTACAGTAAGAGAATGACCAATATAATCACGTTGGATTTATCCCAGGGAGTCACAGTAGGTCCACTGTGATAGATCCTATATGGGGCTCTCTATGGGGGGAGAAAGATCATTTCAATTTAAGTCTTGGTGAAGCCTCGCACATTTCTCTACTTTAGGTATAAATGAGCACGTTTTCATACACACATGCCTAACAAGACTAGGATGACGGTTCCTTCCACGTCAAACTATCTAAATCAAAGCAACGTTCCAGCACGGGAGACACCTCCACACCACCTGGGCAGAAACACCGGGCTCTGCTAGCACCTGTGCACCACACGGTTCAAGGCGTGTTAGCCAATGCAGCTGAACTTGAAGCTCCAGAAGATGTTAAATATCTTGAACTTTTCCAACAGTGTGGAACAAGGAACAAATAAAAATAAGGTAAGAATTCAGAAAATGGTTCAGCAAGGGGACTGACAGAGGAACAACAAGCAGAAGGTTTCCTATCCATGGCTAATACAACAATCAAGAAATGGGGGCGCCTTTGTGGCTCAGCTGGTTAAGCGACTGCCTTTGGCTCAGGTCATGATCCTGGAGTCCCAGGATGGAGTCCCCTCTGGGCTCCCTGCTTGGCAGGGAGTCTGCTTCCCCCTCCCACCCTCCCTCCTCTCATGCTTGCTCTCTCTCTCTCATTCTCTCTCAAATACATAATTTTTTTTTTTTAAGAAAAAGTGGGGTGGAGGACGGGAGTTGGGGAGCCCTACTCACGGAGCAACGAAGGGGAGTCCGTGGATGTAATTCCAATAAGCTGCGTGAGAAACTTAATGATGACAACTCCAAGCGTTTCCTGAAAATTAGAAACCGCGAACCTGAGAAGCAGACCCGCGCAGGTGTTCCACGACGGCGGGGCTCCGAAATGAGACAGGCAGCGTCAAGGTCAGGAAAGGAGCGAGGGAAGGCAGAAGGGCGCTCAGGAGGTCCTGTTTGGAGGCCGTCTGGGATGGGGGCCTCTCCCCTGCTGTTCCCGCCCGCGCTGCTGCCTGGGATCCGCGGGGGAATCCAAGCCGACCGCCCTCTTACCAGGACCGCCGCCGAACCGAACCCAGCCAGCCAACTGCTTTCCAAGTCCGAGGCAGCTGCCCGGGGCGATCCCGGCAAGCGCGCGCGCGTGGAAACACCGCGGCGCTGGCTAGGGATTGCAGTCCCTTTGCGTTCTGCGCGCATGGACGCGCACCGGGTCCGCAGAAGTAGCCGGCCGCCGGGCGGAGCTAGTCGGGCCCAAACCCCTCCAGCTGGGGAGCCGGGGAAGGGCATGAAACCCAGGCATTCGGAAAGGTTCTCAAGGCTGAGATGGAAAGCGCAGGAGACGCGCAGACCCCCAAACCTCAAAGTGCAGGTTCACTGTTTCCAGGGTCTGCTCTCAGAAGGACACGGCTGCTCTGGCCCCCGTTTGTCTGTGGGTGTGGTGTGTGGTCTGCGCGTATGTAAAACAAACCCACAACGTATGTTGAGAAAAAGTAAAATTTGTTCACCAGCCAGTCAGTCCTCGCTTTTCTAGACCTAGGGTTCTCAGAGTGCCATTTGCAATTCGTACTCAGTTTGTCAATATCTACAAAGGAAGGGGGGGGGGGAAAGCCTGCGGGGATTTTGATTGGAATTGCATTGGATCTCTGGATCAAATTAGGAATAACTGACCTCCTAAGAATATTGAGGCTTCTGAGCAGTGAAAACGGTGTATCTTTTTATTGAAGTTTTATCTATTTGTGTTCATCAGAATTTTATAGTTTTCAGCATACAAATCCTGCCCCTATTTTATTAACCATATACCTAAATACTGAATTTTGCTACTATTTTAAATCACGTCTTTATTATTCATATTAAAATTGGTGTATAACATGGTCTGCAAACCTTGGGCCAAACCTGATCTCCCACCTGTTGTTATTTTAAAATAAAATAACAAAGCTAAAAAAAAAACAAAATAAACATGATGACCTCAAACTTTTTTTTTGGTTGCGGTTTCTCATGATATCTTTCCAATTATTTAGTTTTATCCCAAAGTTTTTCAACCTCAACACTGCTGAAATTTTGAGATAATTCTTTGTAACGGGATTGTTCTGTCCAGGGTAAGATGTTCAGCAGGGTCCCCGGCCTCTCTTCGCACCAGCACCTCCTAGTTCTGAAAACCAAAATGCCTCCAAACATTGCCAGCTGTATGCTGGTAAGCAAAACTACCCTTCTCCTCCTTTATAACTACTGTTTTAACCTGCCTGTGTCTTTCTATTTAAAGTAGGTTTCTTGGGGCACCTGAGTGGCTCAGTAGGTTAAGCCTCTGCCTTCAGCTCAGGTCATGATCTCAGGGTCCTGAGATCGAGCCCCCCTCCCCCCCAATCAGGCTCTCTGCTCAGCAGGGAGCCTGCTTCCCCCCCTTTCTCTGCCTGCCTCTCTGCCTACTTGTGATCTCTCTCTCTGTGTCAAATAAATTAAAAAAAATAAATAGGGCGCCTGGGTGGCTCAGTGGGTTAAGCCACTGCCTTTGGCTCAGGTCATGATCTCAGGGTCCCACATCGGGCTCTCTGCTCAGCAGGGAGCCTG
>NC_081568.1:146659915-146667133 GCF_022355385.1 Mustela nigripes
GGGTGGCTAAGTGGGTTAAGCCACTGCCTTTGGCTCAGGTCATGATCTCAGGGTCCCACATCGGGCTCTCTGCTCAGCAGGGAGCCTGCTTCCCTCTCTCACTCTCTCTCTGCCTGCCTCTCTGCCTACTTGTGATCTCTGTCTGTCAAATAAATAAATAAAATCTTTAAAAAAGAAAGAAAGAAAGAAAGAAGGTTTCTTGCTGACCACTTATAGTTGGGTCCTTCTTTTTTTCTTTTATCCAATCTGACAATCTCTTGTCTTTACCTGGTAATATTTAGGCCATTAATATTAGTGGTGTTTATTGGCATGGTTGGATTAAAATCTATGTACTTGCTAAGTGTTTATTATTTGTTTTCTCTTCTCCTCTTGCCTTTATGGATTTAGTTTTATTATTTCTTTTCACCTCCTCAATTGACTTATTATTGATTCCTTTTTAAAATACTTTATTTGTAGTGTAAGGACCTTATAAGTGTTTATTCCCAATTCCTCCTTTCCATCTCTTTGTCATTGGGTCACACACCTCACTTTAAAATACGCTACACATATAGAAGACATTGTTACAATTTTTACTTTAAGCAGGTAGCTTTTAGAGTGATAAAAATAAGAAAAATATTTTACTTTGCCTTCATTTCTTCTATTTCTAATGCGGTCATTTCTTTGTGTAAATCTAAATTTCCAACCTATATTGTTTTCTGTTTGTTTCTTTTAAAGATTTTATTTATTTGTCAGAGAGAGACAGAGCACGCACATGTGAGTACTAGGAGGGGGAGGGGCAAAGGGATAATCAGGCTCCAGGAGCAAGGAGCCAGATGCTGAACTGGATCCTGAAGCTCTTGATCCCAGGATCCTGGGATCACGACCTGAGCCAAAGGCAGACACTTAATGGAATGAGCCTCCCAGGTGTCCCTGTTTACTTTTGTTTTTGCCTGAATCACTTACTTTCACATTTCTTGTAGAGTAGGTCTGCTGGCAGTGAATTCCCTCAGTTATTGTTGGTTGTGAAAATTATTTCTCCTTCACTTTTGAGGGATATTTTCACTAAGTAAAAATTCTGGATTGACAGCTTTGTTTCTCAGCACTGTAGAGATGATACTACCATCTTCTCGCTTGTACGTAATCTGATGAGAAACTGCTGTACTTCATAGCCTCGTCCATCTGCAGCTAATGGGTCTTTTTTCCCCTCTGGCTGCCTTCAAAGATTTTGGTTTTTTGTTTTTAGCAGTTTGAATATGATGAATAAATGTGATTTTTGGTGGTGGGAAAGCTTTCTATCCTTCTTGGAATTTGTTTTCATCAAAATTTATTAACAAAGATGTCAAAAGTCCAGAAATAAAAGAAGACCAACAAAGAGTACTTGGTAGAAGTTTATTGGTACACATCGAAGACATTTTGCAAACTGAGAGCACTTAAAGGAAAATATGGAATGTGGCTCAGGGATATGTTGTTATAAAGCAGCTTAGATAGTGAGAAAGCAGTGATTGTTTATTCTTCACAGTGATTGGTTATAATAGAATTTTCTTAAGTGATAGGGAATTGATCAGTGGTTGGTTTTGCTTATGATTTCCAGAGGTATTAGCAAGAAATGACCCAGGTCAAGTTAGACTTGCAAAATAGGCTAAATTAAGCTTTGCTTGTGTGACTAAACTGGTTTTGCTGGCTCAGGAAATTTGCCAGATTGGTCTCTTTGTTTTTTATTTTAACAAAGCTATGGTAAGGCCAAACACAAATCAGAAGGAGAGAATGACCATGAAATTATAAAATTATTGTATTCTAGTTTCTTGGGAAGAACACAGCACTCCACAGAGCTGCTCAGGGGAAGTTCTGGGGTCAATTACAAGACAGATGGAGAGGGAGGAAATGTGGACTAGTGCCTTTTTTGTGGTTTCTTCCAGAAGGAGGAGGGAAGAAGGAGGTTCCAGGATTGGCTAGCTATATTAAAAAGTGGCACCCTGGGGCTCCTGGGTGGCTCAGTGGGTTAAGCCTCTGCCTTCGGCTCAGGTCATGATCTCAGGGTCCTGGGATGGAGCCCAAGTGTTGGGCTCTCTGCTCAGCCGGGAGCCTGCTCCCCCCACCCTCCCTGCCTGACTCTCTGCCTACTTGTGATCTCTCCCTGTCAAATAAATAAATAAAAATCTTTAAATAAAAAATAAAAAAATAATTTAAAAAGTGGCACCCTTGTGACCTCATGCTGTGCTAGAAATGTGGGGACGTTAAATGGTTATCTTCCCTCCCTAGTAGTTTCCCTAAAGTAATTGACATCCATCTTGATGATATAATGCATCAAGTTACAGAAATGATAAAACATGATTGATACAAAGTTCATCGAGCTTGTGGGATTGGTGGTTTCGTGTCTGTCACTAATATGGGAAAAAAATCTCAGCCATTATTTCTTCAAATATTATCTCTGCCCCATTTTCTCTTTCTTCTTTTTCTGGGATTCCAATTATGCATACGTTAAACTGTTCCATATTGGTCCACAGCCCACTTTTTAAGGCTTGTTGTGATGAACACCCACTGAGGTTAATGGAAGAAAATGTCTCCAAGAGGATGTGTACTTTTCCTTTTTTTTTTTTTTTTTTAATGGTTTCCAGGGGATTCCTAGAATGCTGTTAGGTTATAGTCACTCTTAACCAATTTGTCTACTATCCTAACCGACCTCTTCTTTCTCCTGCACTGGCTTTCAGATTTCAGGCTAGTGGGTTACTCTATGACCTCAGCTTCCAATGGGTTCAAACAAAGTAAAAAAAAAAAAAAAAAAAAAAAAAAAAAAAAAAAAAAAAAAAAAAAAACCGATGTTACAGCAGCTCTTTTTTATAGCAAGAATGAGAGCTACCCTTCTTCCAGCTCTCCACAGTCAGGTGGAGATCAGAATTCTGACCACTGATTTTTTTTTTAATATTTTATTTATTTATTTGACAGACAGATATCACAAGTAGGCAGAGCGAGTGGGGGAGGGGGGAAGCAGGCTCCCTGCTGAGCAGAGAGCCCAATGAGGGGCTTGATCCCAGGACCCTGAGATCATGACCTGAGCCGAAGGCAGAGGCTTAACTCACTGAGCCCCACAGGTGCCCTGCCCACTGATTTTTTTTTTAAGTTATTGTTTACTAACTGTTCTGTGCTATGTTATATCCTACAAAAATTCCTAAACTGGAGTCCTCACTCCGGTACCTCAGAATGTGACTTTATTTGGAGATAGGGTAGTTTCAAAAGTAATGAAGTCAAAATAAGGGACTTAGGTGGGCCCTCATCCAATAGGACCTGGTGCTCTTGTAAAAAGTGGAAGTTTGGAGACAGACACATACATTGGGAGAATGCCACATGAAGATAAAGGCAGAAATGGGGTGATGCTTCTGTAACCCAACGTTGCCAATGAACCACCAGAAGTTGGGCAAGAGGCATGGCACAGATTCTGTCTCACAGTTCTGAGAAGGAATGAACCAGCAATCTTGAACTTCTGGCCTCTGAAACTATGAGACAGCACATTCCTGATTGTTCGCATCATCCCAAGTCTACGGTTTTACCTCAGGGTTTACTCTTGGTGTTGCCGATTCTGTGAGTTTAGACAAAGGTATAATGACCCATAGAGTAGTTTCACTGCCCTAGGAGTCCTCCACCTTCTGCCTATCCCTCCCTCCCCTGACAACCACTGATTTTTTTTTTTACTGTCTCCATAGTTTTGCCTTTAACAGAAAGCCACAGAGTTGGAATCATACAGCCTTTTCAGACTGGCTTCTTTCACTTAGTAATGGGCACTTAGGTTTCCTCTATGTCTTCTCTTGACCTACAGGTCATTTCCATTTAGCACCAAGTAATACTCCATTGTTTGGATGGACCACAGTTTATTTATCCATCCACCTCCTGTAGGACATCTTAATTGGCAATTATGAGTGAAGCTGCTGTAAACGTCTCTGTGCAGGCTTTGCTGTGGACATAAGGTTTTCTTTTCTTTTCTTTTCTTTCTTTCTTTGAATGTTTTAGATAATGTCTATTTATTTATTTAAATATCATTTAGATAATGTTTATTTGAAAATAAACATTTTCAAAACTACCTAAAGGAGTTTTCAACTCCTTTCGGTAAATACCAAGGAGCACGATCCTATGACAAGACTGTTTAGTTCCGTAAGAAACTGCTGGTCTTCCAAAGTGGCTGTGCCATTTTTCATTCTCACCAGCAGTGAATAAGATCTCCTATGACTCTGCATCTTCCCCAGGATTTAGTGTTGGTGGTGTGGATTTCAGCCACTCTAATAAGGAGTAGAGTCATTGTTTTAATTTGTGTCCCCGGTAACATCTGGTATAGAGAAATTTCTGTTTGTAAGCCACTTTGTTTGTGTTACTCGGTGGTAACAAAAGTTCTAGCAAAAATGGACACTTAGTAGAGGAATGTAGCTCAGATATCCAGGTTTATGACTTGGGGATATTTTTCTCTTTGACTGACAGAATCAACTGTTGCTTTCTAAGAATTTCGGTCATGAAGTAGTTGGACATGGTTGCATTTTTAAACGCACTGCATTTGCCCTCAGGAACATGAGCTTCTTGAATACACTGAGAATGCCCTAACTAGATCCCATGCAACTTTCCAGTGGGTGATTCATGGTTGCCCTGCAAGTGCAGAGACCATCTGCAAGTCAGCTTACTTTCCCAAACCTCAATTCTGCACCTGACAAATGGGGATATAAATTCAAAGCCCACTGGAAGATCAAATGCGATAATATCATAAATCTTTTTGAAGTTCGGAGCCCACAAATCTCAAGGTTTAAAATCCACTATGTTTGCAGAAGATCTGTCTTCACGCCCTCAAAAGTCATTACAACCACTTTGTGAGGTCAATGTAATTAGGTCTCGCAAATTCTTTAATCCTATTTTTCCTTGTTTTCAGTAGTAAACCGTGAATAGGAAAGAAGGAACACATTCGGCAACCCCCAGGAGGTGGGTGGGCAAATTAATATCTAAAATATACAGGTTTGGGTGCCTGGGTGTCTCAGTGGGTTAAAGCCTCTGCCTTAATGCTCAGGTCAAGATCTCAGGGTCCTGGGATCAAGCCCTGCACGGGGCTCTCTACTCAGCGGGGAGCCTGCTATCTCCCTCCCCCTGCCTGCCTCTCTGCCTACTTGTGATCTGTCAATAAATAAATAAAAATCTTTTTAAAAAATCTACAGGTTTAATGAATAAGCAATTAAAGGATAATAAGTGCAAGTCTGGACTGACCAGAACTTTCACATTCTAAAGAAGGATTTGGCCCTGTGCTCTGCTCCTGGGAGGTAACCTCTAAGCCCTTGGTTGGAGGTTCTCTCCTATTCTTGTTTACTTGGAGGCCTTGGGTCACACCAGACAGTGATGGGGCTTGAGCCAGGTGGTATGGCCTTGACCTCCGCAGCGGCTGGAGACTGAAGGTCAGGTGTATGGTTGGTAAGTCATGCCTATATAACTGACCTCCAACTACAGACACTGGATACTAAAGTTCAGTGAGCTTGCCTGGGTGGTAATGCTTGTTGTCCATGAACCGGAGAACTGAGCACTGCCCACAACAGCATTTGGAAAGGACAGCTGGAAGTTTGCTTGTACCTGTTGGTCTCCTGGACAGGCCCGGCGTGCTTTTTCCTGTGGCCGATTTGAATTCGTTTCCCTTTGCTATAGTAAACTGTAGCGGTGAATAGAAAGGCTTTCCTGTGTTCTGTGAGCCCTTCTAGTGAATCGCGGGCCCTGGGAGTGGTCTTGGGGACCTTGGAACTGCACCCCCCATCACTGCCTACCTACACAGGCTGTATTTAGGACTCTGACATTCTTTGGGACAGGAAAGACATAAATGAGATTTCTGTGCAGATGGATGGAGGGCTGACAGGCCCAGTTACAAATGAGACAGAACATGCACAGCTCTACCGAGAATGCAGAAACAAGGGAGCACACCTTATGCTTCCTATTCAATGAGATTAATAAGGTCACGTCACCTCCTCTTTCTAGACATTACCAACTATATAATTTTGTTACAATAGTGCAAAGCTTGGTAATGGCCATACTCATTAAGACAAACACCAACAAAAACAGGATCATGCAAAGATCCAGAGTGTGTGGTAAGAGAGCTGAGGAGGGACAGCTTACATTTCCCACCTGACTCTGCTTAACAGTGACCAGTGAAAGGCGAGACTTGACAAGGGGAGATACGAACATCTAGAGTTCTAACCTCTACAGTCCCATGAAAATTTACTAGTCTCCATGACATCACAAAATCAGGCTAGAGCCCATCAAGTGGCCATTAACAAGGCAGTTTGGAGAATTTCCTTTTTTTAAATAAAGATTTTATTTATTTATTTATTTGACAGGGAGAGATCACAAGTAGGCAGAGAGGCAGGCAGAGAGAGGGGGGGAAGCAGGCTCCCTGCTGAGTAGAAGCCTTGATGTGGGGCTCGATTCCAGGACCCTGAGATCATGACCTGCGCCGAGGGCAGAGGCTTAACCCACTGAGCCGCCCAGGTGCCCCTGGAGAATTTCCTTTTAAACGAAAAAGTTGTAAGCCCTGTTATCCCCACTATCTCTCTTGGGGCTCCTGTTGCAGTCCTGTCCTACAAGGAGGGGGCTTCAACCCTGGTGGAGATCCCAATAGCTAAAGGGAAGCTACAGTCTGGAGCCCCACATGGGCCCTCAGCTCAATGGGCCTGGACTTAGAGCAGAAGGAACCTCTATAGCACCCCTCCTCCTCAGCACCTGGGGCCTGAGGTCACTAAGGCTGGTCTACCAAGGTTGGAGCAGAAGGGAAGCCTGCCCTGCCCAGTCTGGAGTGGGCAGGAGAGAGGGGCATCCCCCCAGGGCTATCCCAGGAGTCCACAGCTGCTGGGAATCCTGGCACCCAGCTACTCCCTGTTGAGTTTCACCCTATCTCAAGGTCCAGGAAGCAGGCACCCTAGAATTCTGGGTAGAACGATGAGGTAAGTCTACAACCTGTAAGCAGGACCTTACCAGACGCCACTGGGGACTAGACAGCAAGGAACAGCCAGATGGTGTTCCGTTCCCACCTCAGGAGATGTGGCCTGGTGGTGGGGACAAACACTGACTGCCAAGCAGTGACCAACCCTCACAGTCCCCAAGGAGGACAGCCTGTTAGCAGCAAGGAAAGGCGATCAATGCTGAGGCAGGTGCCCAGGTCCATTTCCTGTGCCCTGCCCCACCCTGGCACGTTATGTAGTAGGCACAAGTCAGGTGGCCTTCCGCCCCCCCCCC